>NW_016107358.1:4867946-4870255 GCF_001604975.1 Cebus imitator | reverse complement strand
AGTGAAACCCCATCTCTATTAAAATATAAAAAAAAAAGCCAGGTGTGGTAATGTGCACCTGTAATACCAGCTACCCAGGAGGCGGCAGCAAGAGAATTGCTTGAATATAGGAGGCAGAAGTTGCAGTGAGCTGCGATCAAAGAACTTCACTCCAGCATGGACAACAGAGCAAGACCTTGTCTCAAAAAAAAAAAAAAATTGCATAGCAAAATACCAAAGGTCCTAATTTCCTTACAGACATATGTCAGAAAAATATACAGACCAAAATACATTTGTGAAAAATTTATAAATGAATTAAGTGTGTACAATGCCCCAGAAAGTGAGCACAATGCAAAGAGCCACAAAGAATAAAAAGAAAAGTCTGTTATGTTTAAGCAACACAGCTCTTCCATCTCCCCACCAATATAACATAGTGCCTTTAGAGGTCAATAGCCGGCCGGGCGTGGTGGCTCATGCTTGTAATCCTAGCACTTTGGAAGCCAAGGCAGGCAGATCACCTGAGGTTGGTAGTTCAAGACCAGCCTGACCAACATGGTGAAACCTCGTCTTTATAAAAAAAAAAAAAAAAAAAAAAAAAAAAAAAAAAAAAAAGAAGAAGTCAATAGCCGACTGGGCATGGTGGCACATGCATGTAATCCCATAACTAAGGGAGACCAAGGCAGGCAAATGACTTGAGGTCAGGTGTTCACAACCAGACTGGCCAAAATGGCAAAACTTCATCTCTACTGAAATTACAAAAATTAGCTTGGCATTGTGTTGGGTGCCTGTAATCCCAGCTACTCAGGAGGCTGAGGCAGGATAATAGCTCAATCCCGGGAGGCAGGGGTTGCAGTGAGCCGGGATCTCGCCACTGCACTCCAGCCGGCGCGAGGCGCGACAGAGCAAGGCTCTGCATAAATAAATAAATAAATAAAAAAAAAAAAAAAAATTTTAAAAAAAAAAAAAAAAAAAAAAAAAAAAAAAAAAACAAATCATTCTGTGAGTCCATGGATAGTGGCGCTAGCAGAACAACTGTGGATAGGGAAGTCAGATCCATATTCAGAATGTGTGTCTACACTAATGAAGTCAAATCTCTATTTTTTCAATGATGAATGAGATCCAGCATAATCAACCTGCCACCTGACAGCTGATTGGTCCCCTTAGAAAACTGCTATTTCAGTGCTCAGTGTTGGTCTCTGCTGTTAGCAGATTCAGCACTCAGTAGCATTGGCCAGGTGAGCCAAAGAAAAGTCCATACTATCAAGCTCATACATAGCTCCTATCTCTGCCACCATAGCCACTTTGTTCATGGGTCCATTGAGGAAGCACTGGGTTTTCTGGGGAAAGTCGCTGGCTGATACACAGAGAGTGTGTCATTTGTTTCACCTGCTAATCAAAAGCTTTCTCTTCTTCCTCTTTAAGTGTGTGCTGTCTGGTGAGAATTCACATGGGACACAAATATCTTCACAGTTTGTGCTTATTCTTCCCTAGACTTCCTGTTCACCAATCTTTCAGTCCTGTTTTTTCCAAGTCTAACATCAAGACCAACTAAGCAACTGCTCATGTAATGAGTTATAGAGCCATATGTCTGGCCAACTGTCTCTCCAAAGTAGACAGACTACCAATGAACTAGTCAAAGATCTGACTACTAGAGAATTTTCTTTTGTTTTTGAGATGGAGTCTTGCTTTATCACCTAGGCCGGAGTGTACTGTTGCCTGCTTGGCTCACTGCAACTTCTGCCTCCTGGGTTCAAGTGATTCTCCTGCCTCAGCCTCCTGAGTAGCTGGGACCACAGGCATGTACCACTATGCCCAGCTAATTTTTGTATTTTTAGTAGAAACTGGGTTTTGCCATGTTGGCCAGACTGGTTTAGAACTCCTGGCCTTAAGTGACCCACCTACCTCGGCTTCCCAGAGTGCTCAGATTACAGGTGTAAGCTGCCACATCTGGCCTGAGAATTTTCTTTCACCACTGTCCTTCAGTGTCACCCTGATGGGTGCTATAAAGCTGCAGCTGTCCACTTTAAACAGTATGGGCATATCATGCACACCAAGTACTCTGCCTTGGGACAGCTTCTCAAATCTGTGTTTCTATCATTAGCCCCACCTTGTTTCCTCAGTTCCCAATACATATTTTTTTCTGATACAACTTATTTTTAATGTTTAAATATAAAACTTCCAAACATGGCCAGGCGTGGTGGCTCAAGCCTGTAATCCCAGCATTTTGGGAGGCCAAGGCGGGTGGATCACGAGGTCAAGAGATTGAGACCATCCTGGTCAACATGGTGAAACCCCGTCTCTACTAAAAAAATACAAAAAATTAGCTGGGC
>NW_016107358.1:4857923-4866756 GCF_001604975.1 Cebus imitator | reverse complement strand
AAACTCCGTCTCAAAAAAAAAAAAAAAATCTTTCTTTCCTTTCTTCTAGAATAGATCTTTTGGCTTAGTAGAACTTCTCACATTTGTGATGTGGCTGACTGCCTTCTTGTTTTGATTTTAACTTGTTTCTGTATCCCATATATATTCCATAGACTGGAAATTAGATGTAAAACCTTGATTGAATTATGGTTTAATTAGCCAGGAAGGCAAGAGGACTTTCTGGGGGGTGCTGAGAGCTTCATGTTGCATGGGATCAGAATGCATATAATGTCTGTCTCACTTTTAGATGAGTGCAATTAGTAACTGGCTTTGACTGGGTGTAGTGGCTCCTGTAATCCAAGCAATTTGGAGGCCAAGGCGAGTGGATCACCTGAGGTTGGGAGTTCAAGACCAGCCTGACCAACATGGTGAAACCCCGTCTTTAATAAAATAAAATTAAATTAAAATTAAAAAAAAAAAAAACTGGCTTTAGCAGATGCGCTGTTTTTCTTTCTTTTCTCTTTGAGGAAGGTCTTACTCTTGTCACCCAGGCTGAAGTACAGTGGCATGATCACAGCACACTGCAGCCTCAACCTCCCCAGCTCAACTGATCCTCCTAACGGGGACTACAGGTGCACACCATCATGGTTGGCTAATTTTTTTACTTTTGTAAAGATGGGATCTCACTATGTTGCCCAGGCTGGTCTTGAACTCTGGACTTCAAGTGATCCACCTGCCCTCAGCCTCCCAAAGTGTTGGGATTACAGGAATGAGCCACTATGCCTGACGCAGAGGCACTTCTTTCAACTGCCCCTTGAACAGGAGAATTCCCTCATTTGCTCTTAAACTTCTCACCTTCCCTTATCCATCTGTCTTAATTCAAGGCAGAATCTTCTGAAACATCCTACGTTCTTCCCTTTTCAATGACTCCCACATTCCTGTTAGTTTCTAAACCAGGAGCATTTGCTGGATCAGATCCTTCCTCTCCATTCATGTCTCACTGCCCTGGCCAGGAAGGAACCATTGAGATATTTGAGTAGGCTTAAAATAAATACAGCTAAGGACAGAGATTCATTTCTCTGACTGTTCCAGGCAGATTAATCCTTCTTCCCCTCTACTTCATTATCACTTTTATTTCTCCTCTTTGATTAGATTTCTCACATCTTATCTAATGTCTATTTCTCTTCATATCCAGGTTGGGAATCCTTTTAGTGTTAAAACTCGCACTCTGAATGAAAAGACTCCCCCACCCCAAACAGGCTTTGTGTGAGCAACATGACTGTCTATTCACTGGGGTGTGAGCAGGCTGTCAGAAAAGAGAATTAGTGGAGGGCAGTGGGATAGGAGTTGGCTTTATAGGTTTGGTGTAGGCAGTAGAAAGTTACAGAAGTTACAGTTTAGGGCAGTTTTTGCAAGCTGAGAGGGGGTCGTAGGGTCTGGAGTCATGAGGTTGACCAAGGTCGTTACAAAGTCCAATTGCCTTATCAGTTGGGGAGGGAATAAGGAACAATAGAAGAATGTCTCAAGTTAATTAGGCTCCGCAGGGGTTGATCATTCTTCCCCTTTTCATGGTCTTCCAGTTACTTCAGATTTTCTAATTCTGTGAGGCCATCCAGAGGTATACATGTGGGTCATGGGGGTTGCCATGGCTCGATTTAGGGCATGGCATTGGTGCAGCCAGTTCAAAGAACCTTATATTTAGAAAAGGCTCAGTCTTATTCAATGCCCTTAATTCCTAATACATGGTTGAATTAAATATTCTCTGTTGAGTGAATGTACTTTCCTTACAGGCAACAGTAAACATTTGGATAACAATATGAATAAGTAGTATCTTTTCCAGCTCTTTTTGTTAGTCTATTAAATTATATTTAAACATTTAAAATATTAAATTTAATTTTGTATTAGTGATCTTGTTTATAAGAAAAAATTTACAATCCAATATTTCACAGACTACAGCAATGCTGGTCACAAGGCTTTGGGGCCACGTTTGTGACTAACTACAAGGTCAATGTGACTCCCATAGAATTCATGTTTATATTCCAAGAGAAATCAAAGTTACTCAGGATCAGCTGCATATGTACAAAAGAGTCACTCTGGAGGCCCAAGATTGTTGTTAGATTAAAGGACTTGATTAGCTAAGCATAGAGGTGTGCGCCTGTAGTCCTAGCTACTCAGGGGGCTGAGATAGGAGGTAGCTTGAGCCTGGGAGGTGGTTGCAGCGAGCTGAGATCATGCCACTGCACTCCAGCCTGGGCGATTAGAGTGAGTCTCCATCTCACACACACACAAAAGGACTTGAGATAATGATTTGGTTCCAAGTATAGGTTGAGCATCCCAAATCCAAAACCCCAAAATCCAAATGCTCCAAAATCTGAAATTTTTTGAGCACTAACATGATGTTCAAAGGAAATGCTCATTGGAACATTTAGGAATTCAGATTTTTGGATTTGGGATGCTCGACCAAATCCAAAATTTGGTTGGGATCCTCAACCAGTAAGCATAATGCAAATATTCCAAAATCTGAAAAAAATCCAAAACATGAAACACTTCTGGGGCCAAGCATTACAGAATCAGGGTTATTGAACCTGTAATAGCATCAGCAACATCAATAATTAACATTTATTGAATTCTTAGTATGTGCCAGGCACTGTGCTAAGTGCTTTCTGAAGACTGTCTCAGTTCATCATCATGAAATTCCCATGCTATAGGCCCTATGATGATTTTTTTCTTTTACAGAAGCAGACATTGTCACACAGCTAACAAGTAGTGACATGATGGTTCCAAACAGACTGTTTGATATGAAGCAATTACTTCTGGCCACATCTCATGATGGCATAGACAATTTTTCCATTTCTAAACCTGACATTTCTTTTCTCGTACAAGGATGTTATCATGTTTAAAGAAACTTTTACAAACATCCCCCAAACCTGCCTATTGCCCCAATCTGATTTAATCTACCCACTTCCCTCATCCCCTCGCAGCTTGCATAATTAACTACCATCACAGCACTTATTTTAGACATTTCACTCCCTCTACCTTCCCCTTCTCCATTCATCTCTTCCTAGCTTCTTTTTATTTGCTATTCATAATACCTACTGCCAATCTCTGCTTTTGCAAACATTCTTTTTGCCCCTTTCTCTTTTGGTTGTATCCATTTGGAAATCCACAGTCCTATAACGAATTCAGATAGCCATCATCTCTGTTTAGACCGCTGAGTATTAGCGCAGAAATTGCACAATCAAGCAGAACATTATATCTGTATGTTCTCAACCTATCGCTTCAACTGGGCCCTCAATTCCAGCCAGGATCTTGCTACGATGATCTGATTGCCACACATTTCCACTATAGCAATGACTACTTCAGACTTTCTCCACTATTCTCAAACCTCCAGCCTCCCCTACCAACCTCACTTTCTATAGATGGTCTTGCCTCCAAGTTCACAGAACAAACACAGGCAAACAGATGGTGCTATGATTAGAATGCGTTCCCCAAGTTCACGAGTTAGAAACTTAATCTCCAATGCAACAGCGTTGGGAGGTGGGCCTAATAAAGGTGATTAGGTCAGGAGGCCTCTGCCATCATGAGTGGATTCATGTCTTTATCATGGGGGTGGGTTAGTTATCTTGAGAGTGGGTTGGTTATAAAAGTGAGTTCCACCCTCTCTTACTCTCTTGGCTTTCTGTCTTCCACCATGGGATGATGCAGCATAAAGCCCCTCAGCAGATGCAGCCCCTTGATCTCTGACTTCCCAGCTTCCAGAACTGTGAGCTGAATAAACTTTTATCGTTTATAAATTACCTAGTCTGTACTATTCTGTTATAGCAACACAAAACAGAGAAGACATGGAAACTCTCTCAGCTGTCTGCCTGCATTTGTATACATTCTTTCTTCTTGAAGAATCCTTCTATCCAAGGTCAAAATCAATCTTTCTTTCTTTCCTTTCTTTCCTTCCTTTCGTTCTCTCTTTCTTTCTTTTTTTTTGAGAAAGGGTCTCGCTCCATCACCCAGACTAGAGTGCAGCAGTGCCATCACAGCTCATTGCAACCTCTGACTCCTGAGCTCAGGAGATCCTCCCACCTCGGCTTCCTGTGTAGGTAAGACTGCAGGTGTGCACCACCACACCAGGATAGTGATTTTATTTTACATATATGTGTGTGTGTCTGTAAAATAACTATATATATTTCATAGTACAAATATTATACATTTATATATATTTTTTTCTTTTCTTTTTTTTTTTTTTTGAGACGGAGTTTCGCTCTTATTACCCAGGCTGGAGTGCAATGGCGCGATCTCGGCTCACCGCAACCTCCGCCTCCTGGGTTCAGGCAATTCTCCTGCCTCAGCCTCCTGAGTAGCTGGGATTACAGGCACGCACCACCATGCCCAGCTAATTTTTTGTAGTTTTAGTAGAGATGGGGTTTCACCATGTTGACCAGGACGGTCTCGATCTCTTGACCTCGTGATCCACCCGCCTCGGCCTCCCAAAGTGCTGGGATTACAGGCTTGAGCCACCGCGCCCGGCATATTTTTTTCTTTAGTAGAGACAGGGTCTCACTGTGTTGCCCAGGCTGGTCTCAAACTCCTGGTCTCAAGCAATTCTCCCACCTTGGCCACCCGAAGTGTCAGGATTACAGACAGGAGCCACTAAGCCTGGCCAAAATCTTTCCTTATTTGTGCTCTGCATCTCTCATTTATTCAGACAATTGATGTCTAATTTAGATTGGTGGGGATAGGTGAGACAATTAGGCCTCATTAAGGAAATGACAAAAAGAAATCTGAAAGGTTGAACCATTAGAAACAAGGGTGATGTGGAGATTGATTTAAAAAAATTTGTATGCTGAAAGAATTTCCTTTTTTTTTTTTTTTGAGACAAAGAGTCTTGCTCTGATCCACAGGGTAGAGTGCAATCACACAATCTTGGCTCACTGCAACCTCTGCCTCCTGGGTTCAAGCGATTCTCATGTCTCAGTCTCCCAAGTAGCTGTGACTATAGGCATCCACCACCACGCCAAGCTAATTTTGTATTTTTAGTAGAGACTGGGTTTCACCATGTTGGCCAGGCTGGTCTCGAACTCCTGCCCTGCATCAGCCTCCCAAGTGCTGGAATTACGGGCATGAGCTACTGCGCCTGGTGAGAAAGGGTCTATTTATGCCCACCTTGAAATAAGCAAAACCTACCCATGTTCAAGGAAAATTCTATCTCAGGAAACTTGTACAAATGATGATCCTTTCTCTCTAAATCTTCATTCTATTCTGTTCTAAGGGCTTCTTTCTTTTTGCCTTTAGACATATTCAGGTCTCTTCCATCTCAATAAAAACAAAAGACAAATTAGTCTGCCTTAGGCCTTTATATTCCCTAAGACGCTTCATCTCCTCTCATCCAGCCACAGTTCTAGAAGGAGCTGTCAACAGCTGCCATCTCCAATTCCTCCTGTTCCTCGTATATGCCGTTCTCCTCAACCTAGCTCATCTCCATTCTGTCACTCTTCCTCCATTGACCTCTTCTTTCAAATAACCTCCAAAGGACATTAATGACCTCTGTGTCAATAAATCAACTGGTCACCCTTGAGCCACGCCTGGTTCTCCTAATTCTCTGGCAACTTCTTAGCTTCTTTTGTCAGTTCATTATCCTTTAATAAACCACTGATGCGGACACTTATCAGAAAGTGGCCTAAAGCCCTATTCACTTATCATGATATGGTCTTTGTCTAAGTCAAGGGTCAGCAGAGTGTCTGCAAAAGGGCCACACAACAAATATTTTAGTCTCCGCAGACTACACTATCTCTAGGTCTCTATCATAGCCATGCAGCTTGAAAGCTGCCAAATGAATGGGTATGGCCATGTTCCAATAAAACTTGATTTACAAACAAAAAATTTGAATTTCATTAATTAACACGTCAGAAAATATTATTATTCTTTTGATTTTTTTTCCCCTAACCAATCAAACATATAAAGACAATTCTTAGCTTGTGGGCTATACAGAAACTTATAGCCAGCCCAAGGGTCAAGGTGTATGCCCTGTTCTAAGTGTTCTCGTCACCCTTATAACCTTAATTACCATCTACACACAATAATTCCAAATTTAAACCTGGAGCTCAAACACATTTTTAAAGTTCCAAACACACAAATTCAACTGGTTTCTCGACCTCTCCTCTTGAGTGTCTCACTGGATCCTTAAAATCAACATATCCCAAGATGACCCCAACTCCTCCCTCAGTCCACAAATCCAAACAAACACCAGGTTCTGCTGAGTCTATATCCTGTCTTTATCTTGTAACATGCTATTCTTACCATTCACTCTGCAATCATTCCAATCCATGCCATCCTCATCATTTGCTCTGTTGCAACTGCTTCCTGAATTGTCTCCTAATATCTCCCCATCCCCTTGCAACCCATTGCAGCCAGTCTAATATTTAAAAACACAAATTTGGCCAGGTGCAGTGGCTCATGCCTAAATCCAAGCACTTTGGGAGGCCAAGGCAGGTGGATCACGAGGTCAGGAGCTCAAGACCAGCCTAGCCAAGATGGTGAAATCCTGTCTCTATTAAAAATACAAAAATTAGCCAGGCATGGTGATGGTCGCCTGTAATCCCAGCTATTCAGGAGGCTGAGGCAGAGAATTGCTTGAACCCAGGAGGCAGAGGTTGCAGTAAGCCAAGATCGCACCACTGCACTCCAGCCTAAGCAACATAGCAAGAATCTGCCTAAAAAAGAAAAAAAAAATAGCAAATTTGACAAGATTACTTTTCTGCTTCAAGTACTTTTGCCACTTTGCCAAAAAGTCTTTAACTCATTAAAGCCTGCAGTTTGCCACAGGATCTGCCCAACTCTTCTCTCCATCCCTCCTTACCTTGGGCCTCTCACCTTTTCCTTTTCTTTCTTTCTTTTTTCTTTTTCTTTCGTTTTTTTTTTTTGTTTGTTTTTGTTTTGCAGGGCAGCAGGGTGGACAGCCTCTCACTCTGTTGCTCAGGCTGGAGTGCAGTGGGTGCAATCACAGCTCACTGCAGCCTCAACCTCCTGAGCTCAAGCAATTCTCCTGCCTTAGCCTCCCAAGTAGCTGGGACCACAGGTGTGTGCCACCACACCTGGCTAACTTTATTTTTATTTTTTGTAAAGACAGGGTCTCCCTCTGTAGCTCAAGCTGGTTTTGAACTCCTGGCCTCAAGCAATCTCCCTGCCTTGGCCTTCCAAAGTGCTGGGATTACAGGCATGAGCTACCACACCCAGTTTGCACCTCCTCCCTTATCTTACTGCAGCCATCCTGGTACTATCATGGTCTATGCATTTTAAGCCTTCTCTAAGAAAGCCTGCCCTACCCTGCAACCTGAAATATAAGATTATTCTCTCATATTTTCTATTAATGGTTTTTCTGTTTTTGATTTACCATTTTGATAGATCTGAAAATTATTTGGGGTGGGCATAAGCAATGCATCTAATGTATCTTTATCCATTTGGATAATGTTTCCAGCACCATTTATTGAATATTCCTGATTTTTAGTGCTATTTGCTTCTCAGTCTAAGCTCCTTGGGTCAGTTTCTAAGCTATTATTTTCCATTTATCTATTTTTTTTCTAACAGCAAAAGCATCATTTCAGTTATTGTGCTCAAAATGTTCTTGGCTATTTTTGGTCCTTGCACTTGCCAATTAACTAGGATTAGCTTGTAAGTTTCTGATAAGAATTCAGCTGTGATTTTTACTGGAAGATGTCAAAAAAAAGTCAGTAATCCCCTTCAGTGAATAATATCAAAAAGCCATAAAGAGAATGAGAACTAGCAACTCTAACTTCATTGAAACTAGAAGAAATACAAACTGAAAACCACAAAGTATGTGAAGGAGTTTCCAGAGCAGCAAAGTTCAAACAGTATTGCATGTGGGAAGAAGCAGGCAGGGGATATTGATTTCCACAAATCTCAGAATGAGCCAGCAAAGTCGATTTCTCCAAGGTGAGAGGACACTGTTAGATGAACAAAAGCACAAGTCCCGGCTTCTTTTTACACCAATGCAATCAGAATGCCTGAACTGGCAGAAAGAATGTCTATGGACCTGGTTTGGTTCCAAAGAAGCAAGGGAGAAGAGGCTAAATGAAGAAACTCACGGATAACCTGGATGTATAACCACCTACCAAAAATCTACTGCAAACATGTTATTCTTTTTTTTCTCTCTCTCTTTTTGAGACCAAGTCTTGCACTCTTGACTGGGTTGGAGTGCAATGGTGCAATCTTGGCTCACTGCAACCTCTGCCTCCTGGGTTTACATGATTCTTCTGCCTCAGCCTTCCAAGTAGCTGGGATTACAGGTGTACACCACCACACCTGGCTAATGTTTTGTATTTTTAGTAGAGATGGGGTTTCACTATGTTGGCCAGACTGGTCTCGAACTCCTGACCTCGTGATCCACCAACCTCGGACTCCCAAAGTGCTGGGATTACAGGCATGAGCCACCACACCTGGTTGCAAACATGTTATTCTTAAAGATGAAATCTCAGAAGTATTTTATTTAAAGAAAGTAATAAGGATGACATTACCACTTTCATATTCAACATTTTAAAGGAAACTGTAGCCAGCTTGATAAGGCCAGAAAAAGAAAAAAGTTTTAAGAATTTGAAAAGAAAGACCTTTTCTGTCAAAAGTAGAATTAGGGCAGTAAGAGAGAATACACCAGATTTATTTAATCTTTGCCTCTACTTTTTAGGCAATGCTTAGGCAATTTCTTCACAATTACCATCAGCATCAAAGTAATGTTATCAACAACTACTTATGCTTAACTATGAGTTTAACTTATTTCTCTTCTTGCTATTTTTTTTACATTCCATTTATCTCTTTCTTTTTTTTTTTTTTTTTTTTTTTTTTTTTT
>NW_016107358.1:4842670-4857073 GCF_001604975.1 Cebus imitator | reverse complement strand
AAAAAAAAAAAAAAAAATTAACTGGCACTCAATAGGTACTTTGAAAGCCAGTCTCAGTGTTACATGCCTATAATACCAGCTGCTCAGGAGGCTGAGGTGGGAGGATAGTTTGAGCCCAGAAGTTCAAGACCAGCCTGGGCAACATAGTAAGACTCCACATCAAGTTAAAAACAAACAACAAAAAAGGGGGGCACTTTCAATCAGAAGATTCAATTTTTTGTTTAGCTCTTGAAAACGGTTTTTAAATTTATGTGATAGACCCTCTTTCATTCAGATAGAGATTATGGGCTTCGGAAAGCAGCAGTGAACTCTGGCTCCCACCAGAATAGACACACCTTTCCACATGGCCTTGAGTTTCAGCAACAATATCCAGTTAACAGCTTTGGTGGCAACGACTGTAGCATCAGAATTTGATAAGATTACTTTCCTGCTTCAAGCACTTCAAGCCCACCGTGGCGGGCACTGCAGCACCAAGGGAGGCCCTGGGGTCTTTCCACCTGAAAGCAGCTTGTTCTGCTCATTAGAACAAGTGGGGATTCTGGAACTGCTATTCACACCTCAAATAGTAAAGCCAGATCCCCACGCTCCAGCCCGACAAGCTACCGTATACATAAAAACCAAAAACCAATACTTAAAATGTTCATTTATCTCAGGAGGTGTGTTAGTTTCATATGGCTGTTTTAATAGATGGACAAAAACTCAGTGGTTGAGTTTTCTTGTTTGTTTGCTTGCTTGCTTGTGAGACAGAGTCTCACTCTTGTCACCCAGGCTGGTGTGCAAGGGTGCGATCTAGGCTCACTACAACTTCCACCTGTGGGGGTTCAAGCCATTCTCCTGCCTCAGCCTCCAGAGTAGCTGGGATTACAGGTGCACACCACCACACTCAGCTAATTTTTGTATTTTTTTTAGTAGAGACGGGGTTTCACCACATCAGCCAGGCTGGTCTTGAACTCCTGACCTCAGGTGATCTGCCCGCCTTGGCCTCTCAAAGTGCTGGGATTACAGGCATGAGCCACAGCACTTGGCTTCAGTGGCTGTTTTAACACAAATTTATGATCTTCTATGGGTCAGAAGACTGACGTGGGTCTCACTGGACTAAATTCAAGGCATTGGCAGGGCTGCAGTCCTGACTGGAGGGTCTAGGGAGCATGTTTCCTCATCTTTTCTAGCTTCTAGACGCTGCCCGCATTCTTTGGCTCCTGGTCGCCTTTCTCCATCTTCAAACCTAACAACATTACATCTCTCTAACCATTCTTCCCTCATCCCATCTCCTTCTGACCACGGCAGGAAAGGTTCTCTGTTTTTAAGGAACAATGTGATTAGACTCGGCCCAACTTTACTTCTTATTCCCAAATTCTTCAACAAAGAATTTGAGAAATGGATTCTGAAACTCATGTTAACAACGTTTATGAATGACTTTTTTTTTTTTTTTTTTTTGAGATGGTCTCACTCTATTGCCCAGGCTGGAGTGCAGTGGTGCCATCTCAGCTCACTGAAACCCCTGCCTCCCAGGTTCAAGTGATTCTCCTGCCTCAGCCTCTGGAATAGCTGGGACTACACATGCGTGCCACCACACTTGGCTAATTTTTTTTTGTATTTTTAGTAGACATGGGGTTTCACCATGTTGGCTAGACTGGTCTTGAACTCCTGGCTTCAGGTGATCCACCCACCTCAGCCTCCCAAAGTGCTGGGATTACAGGCGTGAGCCACCGTGCCCAGCCTTGAATGACTACTTTTTTTATGGCCTTATGTATAGGATTTTATAATGGACCACAAGGTCAAGATTAGGATGAGACATGTGAAACACCTGGGGTTTAAAACTCAAGAAGGTGTTCACATTCAGGATCAGCACTCACAAGACCCTGAGAGTTTACGCCTCGTCACTTGACCCTAGTCCTGGCCAGATACACAATAGACCTAAGCATAAATCATTAATACAGAAATAGTGTTACTCTTACTCTGAGAGCATGACGCAAGTTATTCAAATAGCAGATACAGGCATCACACATCACCAATGAAGCGACACCGTACAAGCAAGTTTTAGGAAAATATATGCTTTACCTTTAGTGATAGATACCTTACATGGAAACATTATAGACCCAAATATTGCTGAGCCAAACATACACCTCTGCAGTCTAGGGTTAGTGTTAGCCAAATAGGCTATAACAAATTAAATTGCAAGACTAATAATAACTAATAATTTAAAAACAAGAAAAGCAATTGAAAACAAAACCAACTCAGCACTACACTGATAACAAAGTGACCTTGTGGAGTGCCAGTGAGATCCATCCATGTGCATATCAGTAGGCATGTCAAAAGATTGGCAAGTTTAATAAGAAGCCAGACTCAGGCCTGGTGCCATGGCTCATGCCTGTAATCCCAACACTTTGGGAGGCTGAGGCAGACGGATCACGAGGTCAGGAGTTTGAGACCAGCCTGGCCAACATGACAAAACCCTGTCTCTACTAAAAATACAAAAAATTACCTAGGTGTGGTGGCAGGTGCCTGTAATCCCAGCTACTTAGGAGGTTGAGGCAGGAGAATCACTTGAATCTGGGAGGTGGAGGTTGCAGTGAGCCAAGATCATGCCATTGCACTCCGGACTGGGTGACAAAGTGAGACTCTGTCTCAAAAAATAAAAAAATAAAAAGAAGCCAGATTCAGCAATGGGATACTGAATATGAACCCTAGTAAGGCATTCATTTTAATTTTTGAACACAAAATTATACTTTACTATTTGGTAATTAGTAACTAATTAGTAACTATTAGTAACTACCAAATAATTTAGTATTTAGTAACTATTAGTATTAGTAACTATTTATAACTATTAGTAACTAATTACTAAATACTAAAGACTCCTCAGTTGCCATAAAAATTAAAGTTTTCAATTCTGTATTATATCACCATAAGAAAAGAGGAGAATCACTTTGCTGCCAAAAAGGATCATCAAGGTATATATAGTAGGCTGGGCATGGTGGCTCACACCTGTAATCCCAGCACTTTGGAAGGCCAAGGCAGGCGGATCACCTGAGGTTGGTGTAAGGTTTTTAAACTGACTGCACCATGGGCTGTACCATGGTTAGGCCATGGTGACCTCCATGACCCACACGTACCCTCTGGATGGCCTCCTGGAGCCAGAGAATCTGAAGTAACAGGAAAACCACAAAAAGGAAAACGGCTGCTCCTGCAGAGCCCAATTAACCAACCTTGCAACATTCTACCATTGTTCCTGCCTCAATTATCCCTGCCTTACCTGATAACCCAACCTTGTGACACTGGACCTTGTGATACCCACCCCCAGCAACACCCCCGGCTTAAAAAAAAAAAAAACCCCACCTATACCCCACAGAAAAACTCTTCTACTTCCTAAAAAAATTCAACAAAAAAACCTCAAATATCTCATACCAACAGACTGCTGCTCTTCTTCACAGTTGCGTGCCACCACGCTCGGCTAATATTTTGCATTTTTAGTAGAGACAGGGTTTCACCATGCTGGCCAGGCTGGTCTCAAATCCCACCCTTATATGACTTCCTAAAAAGATAGGAAGGAACTAAAACGTAAGACATTCAATAGCTTTCTTATAATAACCACCAAGAAATATAATGCGGAAAGATCCCACTAACATAAAATACATATAAACAATTATTTAAACAAGAAAAGTTTGAGATAAAAGGCAAGGTGGGGAAAAAGTGTTCGGATACAGATATAATCACCTTTTTATATAAAGCAGCCAATTACGAATCAGTAAGAGAGGACTGTCATTATAAAAAGTTGCGGGAGGAGGAGGAGTTGGATGCTAATCCAGACTATTTCATGGTTGCCAGCAAGGGAAACACCAGGAAAGAAGGAGATGGTGAAGTGGCAGATTTAGTATTTATGTGAAACTATCTAGTCATCCATCAGTATATGGGGGGATTCTTTCCAAGAACCCCACAAATACCAAAATTCATGCACACTCAAGTTCTTCCCTAAGAAACTCAGTATAGGAAAAGTCAGTCCTTCCTATATGTGGATTTCACATCCCACAAATACTGTATTTTCCATCGAGCTTTGGTTGAAAAAATTTTAGGTATAAGTGGATCCACTCAGTTCAAATCCACATTATTGAAGGGTCAATTGTAGTTAAAAGAAACCCCTATAAGACCAATCTCCTCAACTCCACCTGTGTTTTGGGAAGATGGAGTGGAAGAATGTTGGGATCTCTTCTCTTCCTCTACAAAAGAAGTATAAAACGTAATTTTTTTTTTTTAAGACAGAGTTTCGCTCTTGTTGCCCAGGCTGGAGTGCAGTGGCAAAATATCAACTCACTGCAACCTCCACCTCCCATGTTTAAGTGAGTCTCCTGCCTCAGCCTCCCAAGTAGCTGGAATTATATGCATGAGCCACCACGCCAGCTAATTTTTTGTATTTAGTGGAGGTAGGGTTTCACATTGTTGACCAGGCTGGTCTCGAACTCCTTACCTCAGGTGATCCACCCACCTTGGCCTCCCAAAGTGCTGGGATTACAGCCATGAGCCACCATGCCCAGTCTTAAAATATGCATTTTTTAAAATAGAGATGAGGCTGGGCACCGTGGCTCATGCCTGTAATCCTAGCATTTTGGGAGGTTGAGGCGGGCAGATCACCCTCAGATCAGGGGTTCAATACCAGCCTGGCCAACATGGTGAAACTCTGTCTCTAGTAAAAATACAATTAGCTGGGCATGGTGGTGCATGCCTCTAATCCCAGCTATTCAGGAGGCTGAGGCAGGAGAATTGCTTGAACCCAGGAGGCAGAGGTTGCAGTGAGCCGAGATTGCACCTCTGTACTCCAGCCTGGGTAACAGAGTGAGACTCCATCTTGAAAAATACAATACAATACAATAAAAATAGAGATGGGGGACCAGGCGCGGTGGCTCAAGCCTGTAATCCCAGCACTTTGGGAGGCCGAGGCGGGTGGATCACAAGGTCAAGAGATCAAGACCATCCTGGTCAACATGGTGAAACCCCGTCTCTACTAAAACTACAAAAAATTAGCTGGGCATGGTGGCGCGTGCCTGTAGTCCCAGCTACTCAGGAGGCTGAGGCAGGAGAATTGCCTGAACCCAGGAGGCGGAGGTTGCGGTGAGCCGAGATCGCGCCATTGCACTCCAGCCTGGGTAACAAGAGCGAAACTCCGTCTCAAAAAAAAAAAATAGAGATGGGATCTTGCTCTGTTACCCAGACTGATCTCCAACTCCTAAGCTCAAATGATCCTCCCACTTATGTCTCCCAAAATGCTGGGATTATAGGTGTTAGCCACCATGCTTGGCCCAAAACGTGCATTCTAAGATCATCATCAAGAGGTATAATTTCTTGTACCTCTGCAGTTCTCAAAGTATGGTTCCTAGAGCAGTCAGTACTGGGAACTTGGAAATGAAATTACCTGCCTCCCTCCCCACATCTGCAGAATTAGAAACTCTGCAGGGAGGAGTGGCCAGCTGTGTTCTCAAGCCCAGGTGATTCTGAGTTATGCTAACCTTTGAGAACACCTGTCATAGGGAAATAATTTTCCTGTAATGTGTTCTAGAAATTTAGCTAAGTAGTTTGTGTGTTTGAATCCTTATTATAGACATTAAATCATTTAGAGGCTAATAGGTTACATTCTAAAAATTAAGTCTTTAATGCATTCAATTTCCATGTCTCATTAAGCAAAAGATTCACAGAGGTGAATCAAGGAATAGGTGGTTCCCCCAATGGTTTGTTTTGTTGATTCATTTGTTGTTCTAAAGAAAGGCTGGGCATGGTGGCTCACACCTGTGATCCCAGCACTTCGGGAGGCCAAGGTGAGCAGAACACAAAGTCAGGAGTTTGAGAGAAGCATGGCCAATATGGTGAAACTCCATCTCTACTAAAAATACAAAAAAACAAACAACAACAACAAAAACAAACTAGCCAGCCGGTCATGGTGGTGTGCACCTTAGTCCCAGCTACTCAGGAGGCTAAGGCAGGAGAATCGCTTGAACCCAGGAGGTGGAGGTTGCAGTGAGCCAAGATGGCGCCACTGCACTCCATCCTGGACAATAGAGGGAGACTCCATTTCAAAAAGAAAAAAGGAAAGAAAAGAAAAGAAAAAGAGTGCACAGAAGGGCCAACAGCAAAGGGAACAAATACACAAATTCCCATGTCCTGCAGGAGGAACACAGTTGTTTAGGATCCCTCCACAATTCCCCAACTGATTCCAACCACTTCTGTCTGTCTTCCCATGAACCCTGTAGATGCCCCTGGATCCATGAACCAAGAAATCTCAGCTACGAGTCTTAGAGCTGTGAAGTGGATTTTCCAGGAAGATATTCACAAAGGCTGCCATGGTAACACTTCCTCATTTCTTTTTTTTCTCTCCATTGGAACTTCCATTTTCACCATAAGAATAAAGAGAGACGGTGAAAGGGCATTTAGAATGACAGTGTCTGTCTGGAATGATCATGGAAATCATTGTGCCTGGCTCATACAGCGAGTGGTCAAGAATTAACAGCTCTGAGTACATGCCAGGAGATTTGCAGTGATTATTTCCTCTTACAGATTTAGAGCTCTAGAACCCTAAGAACTCTGGTCCTCCTCACTTTATAGATATGGAAACTGAGGCTCTGAGAAAGAAAATGGCAAGCCTGTAAGGTGCCAGTGAGAGGCAGGACCAGCAACAGAACGTGGCCATCTGATTTGGAGCCTAGGGCTTTGTCACCGCAACCTGCCTCCCTACAGCCTCTGCTTCCTGCAGTAATAGCTAGATGGAACACGGAAAGTGCTCAAGTCTTGTGAACACACTATAAATGGTAGCATTTGACGAGCCTTCCCTGCTGCTCTCTCTCATACACACACACACACACACACACACACACACACACACTTGCTTGATGGGAAACAAGTTACAAAATTCTTCAAAATACTTCGCAGTTCATGTGTCATCTTAATACACAGACGGGCAGGAAAATGACCTCCTGTTTGTGAACCACGAGAGAGATTTGCTCTGCTTTGGTTCTCAGTGCCTTCAGAGAAAGTCTGTGGGAAAGCCTCTCCTCACTTCCCCTCTCCCTTCCTTTCAGACCCAGAAGCTGAGAACTCATTTTTCTCAGTCAGTCATTTTCACAGCCTAGTCTATGAAGAATGTCACTGTGTGATAAAATCCTCACCAAACCTCGGCAAAATGAAAAAAAAGGGCGATGCAGCAAGTTTTTCAAAAAGCCATGTTTCTGAAGTTTAAAGGACTGTCCTTTATTTGAAATTAAGTCCTTCCTCCTTTGTATGTATGTTAAAATAACATATTTAAAAATGAAATGATAGAAACAGATGATGGAAGTCACTTAATTAAATGGCAAAACAAAAGTTAGCCATTGTATATTTGTTAACATTCTTAATATTTCTTTTTTTTTTTTTTTTTTTGAGATGGAGTTTTGCTCTTGTTACCCGGGCTGGAGTGCAATGGCACGATCTCGGCTCACCGCAACCTCCGTCTCCTGAGCTCAGGCAATTCTCCTGCCTCAGCCTCCCGAGGAACTGGGACTACAGGCGTGCGCCACCATGCCCAGCTAATTTTTGTATTTTTAGTAGAGACGGGGTTTCACCATGTTGACCAGGATGGTCTCGATCTCTTGACCTCGTGATCCACCCGTCTCGGCCTCCCAAAGTGCTGGGATTATAGGTGTGAGCCACTGGGCCCGGCCTATTCTTAATATTTCTAATCTAAGATGAGACTCATGTGTCTATGAGAACAGGGCCAGGTGTGGTGGCTCACGTCTGTAATCCCAGCACTTTGGGAGGCTGAGGCAGGCGGATCACCTGAGGTTGGGAGTTCAAGATCAGCCTGGCCAACATGGTAAAACCCTGTCTCTGCCCAAAATACAAAAATTAGCTGGGAATAGTGGCACACGTCTGTAATCCCAGCTACTTGGGAGTCTGAGGCAGGAGAATCACTTCAACCTGGGAGGCAGAGGTTGCAATGAGCCAAGATCATGCCACTGCACTCTAGCCTAGGCGACAGAACGAAACTCTGTCTCAAAAAAATACAATGTCTATGGGAACAATGTGTTTAAGCCATTTCTCTTCAAAAATGTGCTTCTTACCCATATGTGAAGAGCCAGTTTTTTCTTTCCAATTGATTGTGCAGTAACATTACAAAATATAATGAAAAGGATTAATTAAAAAAACAAAAAAGCAAAAAGCTGCCTGAACTTTGCAGTAATGTCAGATTGCTAGAGAAGTTCCCCAATCTGCCCAATTTCTGCATTTTCTTACTGCAGACTATGGTTAGACAGTCGGGAAACCAGCCCCCGTGCGTAGGACATATCTGCAGTACGTGAAGTTAGAACATCATGCTGTTTGTAATGCCAGGCTCTGCAGGGATGTGATGAGAAAAGGTGTTTCATGGCCCAATCCGTTTGGGAAATGCTGAGAAAATAATGCAGAAATTTCAGAGCCAGTCAGCTGGTGATATGGGGAGTAACATGCAATCTTTTTTGAACTTATTTGACTACAGAACCACCGCTCCCATTTTTGGTAGTTCTTCTCTTTCATGTCTTTCTCTTAACTCTCATGTTTCATAGATTGCAGTTTGGGAAACCACCATGCACTGAAACATAGCAGCTGCCTGTTTTCTGGGAGAGAATATTGAAGGCATGCCTCCTAGGCCAATTTGGCATTTAGAATACTGAGATGGGCCACACTGCAATCCGTGGATGTGTCTGTGTGCCCACATCTCTTCCTGCAACTTTACTTCACCAGGAAGCAAAACTAACCCAGTGTTTTCCTCTCCCTTATGCCAACGGACGTCACTTCTAACCTTGCCTCCTTTCTGTGACCTGCATTCCTGGTTCCAATGAAAGCTCCCATGTTGGCCAGGCGTAGTGGCTCATGCCTGTAATCCCAGCACTTTGAGAGGCCGAGGTGGGCGGATTGCCTGAGGTTGGGAGTTTGAGACCAGCCTGGCCAACATGGAGAAACCCCATCTCTACTAAAAATATAAAATTAGCCAGGCGTGTGGTGCATGCCTGTAATCCCAGCTACTCGGGAGGCTGAGGCAGGAGAATCACTTGAACCCGGGAGCAGAAGTTGCAGTGAGCTGAGATCATGCCATTACACTCCAGCCTGGGCAACAAAAGTGAGACTCCATCTCAAAAAAAAAAAAAGCTCCTGTGCCTTGCTACCCTTCTCCTTTCTCCAATTCAGCTCACCCAGCCCCTTCCTATAATGGATGTCCCTTGCCCTTTCCTGCTGTGCACATGAATTCACCATTTGCCTGTCAGTAGAAGGCATCTTCATCCTTAAATCCTTCCTTTACACTGCTGCCAAATTCAGTGATCTTCTAAAGCCACGCCTCTAACCACACCATGCAAGGCTTAAAACTCTGCCCTACCATCCAGGTACAGGGTCCTTTCAACACCCAAGAACATGGTGTCCCTCTTCTGCCCTGCGCCTGCCAACCCTGAACCATCCCCCACCACCATTGTGTGGTCACACCCTGTGAATGCTTTGGGTCTCAGCTTCGCCCCAGGGGTAGGATATCAGCTAAAGGAGCAATAAGATAAAACAAGGAAAAGAAGAGGGCAGGGCATTTTGAGATCAGGCTTCCCAGCACGGTTTCTGGGGCAGCCCAGGTTTCTGTGAAGGTGAAGCATTGTGGGAGGGAGGGAGAAGTGTGTGGCTTCTAGTTCCAGCTTGGAGTTGGACAGATGAGGCAGTCAGTAAGAAGGGGCGATATGGAGAGGAGAGGAGTCCTTGGGAAGGATGTACTGACTAGAGTCCTTAAGAAAAAGGAGATACTTCACATCCTAAACTTGCAACCACACACAGCACGATAGTGCTGTCTTCTGTATAAGACTACGTGTACTTAGTCATCCAAATTCTCACTTATTGGCTACGCAAAGATGCTTCAGAAACTAAAGTACAATTTGAGACAATTTTTTTTTTTTTTTTTTTTTTGGGGGATGGAGTTTCACTCTTGTTACCCAGGCTGGAGTGCAATGGCGCGATTTTGGCTCACCGCAACCTCCGCCTCCTGGGTTCAGGCGATTCTCCTGCCTCAGCCTCCTGAGTAGCTGGGATTACAGGCACACGCCACCATGCCCAGCTAATTTTTTGTATTTTTAGTAGAGATGGGGTTTCACCGTGTTGACCAGGATGGTCTCGATCTCTTGACCTCGTGATCCACCCACCTCGTCCTCCCAAAGTGCTGGGATTACAGGCTTGAGCCACCGCGCCCGGCCCAATTTGAGACAATTTTTAAAAAACTACTTACTACCTCAGCCAGGTACGATGGCTCACACCTGTAATCCCAGCACTTTGGGAGGCTGAGGCGGGTGGATCACGAGGTCAGGAGTTCAAGACCAGCCTGGCCAAGATGGTAAAACCCCATCTCTACTAAAAATACAAAAAACTAGCCGGGCATGGTAGTGTGCACCTGTAACCCCAGCTACTCTGGCAGCTGAGGCAAGAGAATCGCTTGAACCTAGGAGGCGGGTGTTGTGGTGAGCAGAGATCACACCACTGCACTCCAGCCTGGGTGACAGAGCAAGACTCCGTCGCAAGAAAAAGAACATACTACCTCATGTAGGCCTTTATTTCTACTTCTTGACCTAACTTCCACAGTACTCCATGGGTTTCTGGGGCGTATATCATGTTTTATTCTGTACTTTAGGGAAATTCTCTCTTCCTTACATATGCCTCTCCAGATGTGATCAGATGCCTGATTCATCTTGCAAATCAAGATGACACCAGGAAGTGTCACCTGATAGCAGGAATAGCCATTGTCTTATTTATTGAATGAATTAGTGCTACATATTCCTACAACTTTTCAGCTTGAAACTTGCATTCGCCCACAAAATTCTATTTCAGACTCATCCTTGCTGCTTTTGCAAATAAATGCAGTTGATAGAATCATTTGCAAACGAAGCAGCGTATCGTACACAGTAAACACTCATCTCAGAGTTGAACGAATCCAGAATGCTTTTTCTCTCCAGGATGCAAGATGTCTTTGTTTTGGTGATTGTTTTACTTTGTTTTCCTTGATGTCTTCTTGTTTACTTACAGGCCACTATTGGCGAGATATGTGCGTCTATGGCCCTGGGGATTTAAAGTGGCTGTATGAATCTTCTAGCATGTTCGCTAACAAGTTGGAGCTGGAGACCTACCCCCTTACTGTGGAATGCCTAGAACTGAGGATTCGAGAGAAAACTCTGAACCAGAGCGAAGTCTCTGTGGAACCAGACTGGTATTTGCTCCGAGAGTAAGAGCTACTTCAAAGAAAATATAAAATATCAACAATTAAAAAAACTAATAACTCTTACTTTGGAATAGGTGCCCTACTTTCCTCATGGATCTTGCCTGGGACACGTGGCAAACCTGGGGACCACCTCTGAGCCTGCAGGAAGAGCATCCCAGGTCACTGTGAACATGGAAGGTGTGAAAGTTCAACTGACTGCAGTTGGTACCTTAGCCATGAGCGGCTGTTTCTTAACTCCTAATGTAACTCCTACTCTAACCCATTCTAAACACAGTCTTAAATATTATGTTATATGTTTTGTAAAATGCCCTAATTAAGGAGTGTCCCTTCAGAAATTAGTGGTTTTCCCTGTTTTCCTTACTGAGAGAGGGATCCAGCTTTTTTGTTTGTTTTTGAGACAGGGGCTCACTTTGTCACCCAGGCTAGAGTGCAGTGGCATGACCTCAGCTCACTGCAGCCTCGACCTCCTGGGCTCAAGCCATCCTTCCACCTCAGTCCCCCAAGTAGCTGGGACTACAGGTACACGCCATCATGCCCTGCTAATTTTTTTTGTACTTTTTTGTAGAGATGGGGTCTCGCCATGTTGCCTAGCTAGGCTGTCAGCTGTTTGATATGTAAGTAAGGACAGAAAGTCACCTTAAAGCAGAGTAGCTCCTTCTTGCTGTGCCAAGAACCACTAAATGATTGAACACTTATGTAAGTATAGAGCCACGAGTCTTAGTATTCTGGGGAAAAGGTTTAACCAAGCTCTTTGAACTTCGAGAGCTTTGTGAAAATTGGCCTCCAAGAAGAAGCCAGTGGAACACTGTCTTCCTGGGGCTCGAGCCTGTTTGTAAAAGATGATCTGCTAGCAGAATGTAACCCTCAGCCATTACTTTGCCTTAAAAACCTAACTTGCTTTAAAAACCTAATGTATTTATAGCAGCAATAGCCAAAAGGTGGAAGCAACCCAAATGGACAGACAAATGGGTAAACAGGATGTGGTGCACATGCATTCAATAGAATATGATTCATCCTGAAAAAGAATTCTGACACATGCCACAACATGGATGAACCTTGAAAACATTGTTACCTGCAATAAGCCAGACATTAAAGATCACATATTATATGGTTCCATTTATATGAAATGTCCAGAATAAACAAATCTATAGAGACAGAATGGTGGCTGCCAGGGGATGGGAGGAGAAGGGGAATGGGGAGTTATTATTCATTGGGTACAAAGTTTCAGTTTGGAAAGAGGAAAAGTTCTGGAGATGGATGGTAGTGATGGTAGCCATCAACATGAATATACTTAACACCACTGAACTGTCCATTAAGTCAATAAAGACGCTCCTCAGTAGAAAAGGGACTGATTTTTAAATTTGCGTGATAAACCTTAGCCGTGTTTACTGTGCTTTTCCTAGTCACCTCTCCATAACTTGCCTCCCTCAATTTCCTTTGAGATGAAGGTCACAGGTGTTAAAGCCTGAGTTCTAAGCCACCTCTATGAGAGTCATTAATTTTTCCCTGGGTATCTTCTGGGTCTGGGTATGTATACATGCTAATAAATGTCAGCTTTTCTTTTGTTAATCTGTCTTCCATTATGGTGGGGGAGGGCACCTAAAAACTATGAAGGGTATGGGAAAAAATGTTTTTTTCCAACCTACAGAACTGTCAGAGGACTTCAGCCCTAGCAGTGATCCCAAATGAGAAGCCCAGTCTTTATTGCTGATCCTATTTAAAATATTTTCAAAAAGATGACATGATGATTTGGCAGTGAAATAAAAAGGGGACAGAAAACAAATCAGCAGGGCCAAAATTTGAATTTAGTGGAGTCAATATTTGTTTTTAGAGAAATGACCACAAATCTATGTTTTCTTGCCTAGTCATTGTAAAGAATGACCAGTTTATTTATAATACTCTTGTGTGTAAATAAAGTATGATTTTTAATTTTTATTATTTTTGAGACAGAGTCTTAGTCTGTCACCCAGGCAGGAGTGCAGTGGTGCGATCTCGGCTCACTGCAACTTCCGCCTCCTGGGTTCAAGTGATTCTCCTGCCTCTCCTCCCAAGTAGCTGGGACTATAGGCACTGCTACCACATCCAGCTAATTTTTTGTATTTTTAGCAAAGACAGGGTTTCGCCATGTTTTGAACTCCTGAGCTCAGGCAGTCTGCCTGCCTTGGCCACCCAAAGTCCTGGGATTACAGGTGTGAGCCACTGTGCCTGGCCAGTGTGATTTTTAAAAAATGTGTCTAAATGAAGCAAGAGCAGGGGTTGGCCAGATAAATATTTCTGCCTCTAAAGGCCATCCTATCTTTGTCCCAGCTATTCACTTCTCCCATTGTAGTGCAAAAGCAGCCAAAAGGGAAACCAATGAACTTGGCTACTTCTCAATTAAACTTTATTTACAAGAACAGGTGGTTGGATTTGGACCATGAGCTATAGTTTGCAAATCCCTGGTCTAAAAGAACCCCTTTAAATTTTTTAAAATAAAAATTTTAAGTGGTTAAAAAAAGTATTGTCATAGTTTAATTGGCAAGGTTTTATATTTCTTAGTGGTGCAAGAAATTATGGAACATATATTTAGTAGAATTTTAGATTGAATGACATACAGTGTGTATGTCCGTAAGGGGCATAGCATCACACAATAAGGCTTGATGAGAATGAACAGAAGTTAATAGTTAGATAATGCTTTTAAAGTTTTGGGCAGCACTGTTAAACTCAGTTTGGTGGGGCAGCATATAACACGGCATGCAGAACTTGATGAAGTTTGAGTAAGAAGCTCTGGATTTAGGGTGTGATGAGGGAGCTCAGGATAAAATGAAAGCATCAGCATACATTCATATGTTTAAAAGGCTCCTAGTGGTGTGGGCTCACAAGGGGATCTCCTGATCTGCAGGTTGCAAAGATCCATGGGGAAAGTGTGGTTTCCTGACTGGGGCTGCACCACACTCACCACTTCCCTTGACTGGGTTCCTTTGGTTCCAGGCTGTTCCCAGTTGGGTCATCACCCCATCCTTCTTTTCTTTGTTCTCTGTGGGTCAAGTTGTTTGCCTAATCAGTCCCAATGCAAGAACCTGGATATTGGCCAGGCACGGTGGCTCAAGCCTGTAATCCCAGCACTTTGGGAGGCCGAGGCGGGTGGATCACGAGGTCAAGAGATCAAGACCATCCTGGTCAACATGGTG
>NW_016107358.1:4840063-4842434 GCF_001604975.1 Cebus imitator | reverse complement strand
AACAGAACCTGGATATTTCAGTTGAAGGTGCTAAGTTCACTCGCCACTTTCATTCCTCTCCATGAGTACTGCAGCTGCTTCTAATCAGCTATCTTGGCCCCTCTGCCTATGAAGTGACTTTCTAAAGGCAAAACTGACCATGCCAATCCTATCCTTAAAATTCTTTCATTGTTTCCTAATTTTAATAAAATCCAAATTCTTTACAGTGACCTAAAATCCCTGCCTAAACTTCCTTACGACTACCACACTAGCCATGTATTTGCAACAGGGAACAGTCTCAACCTCCAAGGAGGTGAAAATTGGTTCTGGAGGAATAGAGAGGGGATAAGTCTTACTCTTTCCAATGTGTAAGGAACAGGCATAGATAGAGCACATATAATATATATGGAATTAAAATCTTATAGAGGGGGAACAATTAGAAAAAGAGTGTGAAGAAAAATTGAGAATCCACCTAACCTAATCTCAGGGCTACCACGTTGCTAGGGGCTACCGTATTGTGTAGCACTGGTCTTGCCTATAAGATCTGTAAGACCAGTGCTATGCAATACGGTAGCCCCTAGCAACATGTGGCTATTGATCACTTGCAACGTACCTAGTGCAAAAGGAAAGGCAAAGGTTTAATTTTGCTTAAATAGAATTTCAATAGCCATATGTGGCTAGTGGCTATTATATCAGACAGCACAGCTCTAGACACATGCTATCTGTATCTATCCATGCTAGAGTCAGGGTACTTTGCTAGAAATAACAAAAATTCAGAGTGGATTACACCTAAGTCCAGATAAGAGAGAATCCAGGGTTGGCTAATTTGACAGCTTCGAAGCCATTATCACGGATCCAGGTTCTTTCCATCTTCCTTCACTGCCACCCCGGGTGCATCAGCACTACACTAAGATTGTTCTCCTGATAGTCACAATATGTCTGCCACAGTACCAGGCATCACATCTAAAACTAATGCTCAGTACGAGACTGCAGCTGTCTCCTTTTTGTTCCTTCTTTTAAAAATGAGATAAAACATCACCTCACATCTCGTGAGCCAGAATTTTATCATATGTCTCTACTAATCACTGGCAAGAAGAATGGGATCACTACACATGACTCAGATGCTATGAGAGCCATTCTCGGGAGCTGAATATAGTGCTGATACCCAAAACATAAGGCTAGAGGAGGAAGGCTGATCAAGCCAGGCTTTGTAGGAAAGTAGGGACTTGCACACCTTGTATTAAGGAGGGAAGAGTGAAAGCAGAACTTCACCCTCTGTTCTAGGTAGAACTAAGCTGAACTAGTTGAGTATGTGTTGTTATCCAGAAACTTTTTAGAGAATTGAAAATCTTCAGGTCCCACCCAAAACTTATTGAATCAAACTCAGGATGGTGCCCAAGAATCTGTGTTTCAACAAGCCTTCTAGGAGATTCTGATACACCCTAGTTTGAAAATGTTGCCCTATTCCAGTGGTTTTCAATTGGGTGTGTGGGGGGGGGGTGCAATTTTGCCCCTAGAGAACACTTGGCAATGTCTAGAGACATTATGTTTGTTACAAATGGAGTACAGTGTGCCTCTGGCATCTAGCGGTAGAGGTCAGGAAAACGTGCAAGACAGTCTCCCACAACAAGGAAGCGTCCAGCCCCAAATGGCAATAATGCCAAGGTTGAGAAACCATGAGGCAGAAGAAGCTCCTTTACAGTGGCTGCAGCCCACCTGGCTCTCCATGCAGGTTTCAGGTCTTTGAATCTGGTTAGTGCAAGGATTAGCATCTGTCAAGCACCTTCAGAGCAGAAGAGATGTCAGATTGCCTTTGCCCACAGTCGGATCAACTTCCTTCTAAGCAATTAGTCTTCTAGCGGTCAACTCAGTCAGATCAGTCCCAAGGGTCACTTAAGTATCAGGACACAATGATCATCTTCAGGACACAAAAAAAGACATTTTATAAGGAACACAGTCAATATACACGTTGGCTGGCTTTTATGAGGTCCTAATTCCTCTTAGAAAGTTGACAGGTTGTTTGGTTCAAGCAAACCTTTTCCACACTTTTTTCTTGTTGATTTTGTTGTTGTTGTTGTTGTTGTTGTTGTTTTTGAGACAGAATTTCACTTTGTTGCCCACACTGGAGTGCAATGGTGCAATCTCAGCTCACCTCAACCTCTGCCTCCTGGGTTCAAGCGATTCTCCTGCCCCAGCCTCCAGAGTAGTTGGGATTACAGGCGTGTGCCACCACATCCAGCTAATTTTTGTATTTTTAGTAGAGACAGGGTTTCTCCATGTTGGTCAGACTGGTCTCAAACTCCCAACCTCAGTTGATACACCTGCCTCAGCCTCCCAAACTGCTGGGATTACAGGCTTGAGCCACCACACCTGGCCTGATGCTTAGGAATCT
>NW_016107358.1:4836264-4838683 GCF_001604975.1 Cebus imitator | reverse complement strand
AAAAAAAAAAAAAAAAAAAAAGTAGTAGTATCAACAGACTCAATGAGCATCTGAACTTGAAAGAGAGGGTGAAAAAAATGGACATATTTGAGATGCTTGGGGGATGGATTCAACTTAGGAGGAAAGAAGAAAAGGAAGATCAAGAACGACTGCCATGTTCCTGGCATGAACCAGATAGATACAATGCTAAACAGTGAGCCAAGCCAAGGGCCCCCAGGACAGGGGTTTATAAAAATAAACATGCTACTTTAACTGCTCGGTTAACAGATTCATGTTAGTGAATAAATTTTACATAGCAACTAATTCAGAAACACAGGATGGCTTGACTTTCTATCTCTGAAACCTGGAACCCTACGACGAGGTGGTATTATGTTATTGCAAACGTATTAGGCCTGGATTTTCAGCCCAAGTTGCCAGGATTCCACAGCTTTCCAAGGCTTTCAAGGTCATTAATTTTTTTTAATGTAACCTGTTTCTTTCCTCTCCTTGTACTGAATGTAATGGAAGAAGCCTTTTGTGTTTTCCTTTGTAATTTTTCCAAGCCTCAGTTCCTTGAGGATCATAATTTGCTTCCTAACACTCATATGGGTTCATGCTATTCATCTGTATGCCTATTAGGGACTCAATCTTGGCCCCACAAAATTCTTCTGTTAAAAGCCTAACCCCCACAATGTGAAGGCATTTGGAGATAGGGACTCTGGGAGGTTAGATGAGCTTATGAGGGTTGGGTGCTGGTATCATAGAAGTAGTGCCCCTATAAAAACAGACAGCAGCCTGAGCACAGCAGCTCACACCTGTAACCCCAACACTTTGGGAAGCTAAGGCCAGTGGATCACTTAAGTCTTGGAGTTTGTGATCAGCCTGGGCAACATACTGAGACCCATCATTACAAAATATAAAATTAATTTTAAAAGAAGATAAAGCAGAGAAATTGCTCACATTCTCTCCTGCAATGCATGCATAAAGAGGTCAAATGTGGAAACAGGAAGAAGGCTGCTGTCTGCAAGCCAAGAACAGAGCCCTCACCAGAAATCAATTTAGCCTGGATACTGGATTTCCAGCCTCCAGAACTGCAAGAAAATAAACTTCTGTTTAAACTACCCATTCTGTGGTATTTTGCTACAGTAACCTTAAAAGACTAATGCAGTACCCTTCTATATTTATCATTTTAGAACCAAAATGGTCAAATCAGCCTCGGGCATCATATAAATTTCATGAGCTACTTCTCATTTTTCTTCACTGGAATCACTGGTGACTGTGCTGTCTGATTCTTACACTTTAGAGCTTCCCATCCTTTCTGAATCATTTTTCCTTTGAGCATTTCTGATCATAAAAGTAGATGTTTCCCTTTTTTCCCCCAAAACATTCTGAAATTTTCTTACACTTCTGCCCCCGGTTCATTTCCTTCACTGTTGTTATAAGAAGTTGTTTGCTAAAGGGTCCCTGACCGCATGCCCCTAGTGGGAGAGAGGTGTCAGGATCATGTGCTTATGAGCATGCCCTCTACTTAACCTGCAGCCAAGAAAACAGATATGGTATGGTCAGCTCCAAACCCTGGATGATATGATCTCCGCACTTCCAGTGATGTTGACCAAAACTATAACAGAAGCCTAAACAGGACAAACTATGTCTTCCCTAAACCTGTTCATCTTTTAGACCAACGCGTCCAACACAGTAGCCACTAGCCACACGCGGCTATTGAGTGTTTGAGCATTGCTAGCCTTCACTGAGATGTGATGTAAGGATAAAATACACACCGCATTGAAAGCAGAATGGTGGTTGCCAGGGGGAAGGGAGAGTGAGGAGTTACTGTTATTTAATGGGTACAGAGTTTCAGGCTATAAAATGAAGAGTTCTGGAGATGAATAATGATGGTTACACAACATTATGAATGTACTTAATACCACTGATACATTTAAAAGTCTATTGATTCTCGGCCTTTTGACTAAGACCAAGTGTGATACATTGACAAGTCAAGATGGTAAATTTTATGTTATACATATTTCACCACAAATTAAAAAATTTTTAAATCAGCTTTAAGGTAAGATCTGAAAAGTCCTCAGATTAAGGATCCCCCACAATCTGCAGGTGAGGGGGCAGCCATAAAAGAAAAAAAATAGAAAAAAATATATGCTGTATTTCAAAGACTTGATGTAAAAAGTCATTAATTTTTATATTGATTTCATGTTGGAATAATACCTTGGATATTGTCTTAGATTGGGCTGCTAACAACATATCAGAGACTGAGTAGTTTGTAAACAACACACAGTTATTTCTCACAATTCTAGAAATCAGAAGTCCAAGATCAAGATGTCAGCATGGGTGGCCGGGCGCGGTGGCTCAAGCCTGTAATCCCAGCACTTTGGGAGGCCGAGGCGGGTGGATCACAAGGTCAAGAGATCGAGACCATCCTGGTCAA
>NW_016107358.1:4806543-4836064 GCF_001604975.1 Cebus imitator | reverse complement strand
AAAAAAAAAAAAAAAGATGTCAGCATGGTTGGGTTCTGGTGAGGACCCTCTTCTGGGCTGCACACTGCCCAGAAGTCATACCTTCACATGGCAGAGGGCAGAGAGAGGAATCAAGCTCCCTCGTGACTCTTGTGAAGTTACCAATTCCATTCATGAGGACTCTACCCTGATGACCTCACCTAATCCTAATCACCTCTCTAAAGACCCACCTCCTAAAACTATCACATTGGGAGTGAGGGTTTCAACGTATGAATTTGGCAAGGGAACAGAACACAAATTCAGTTCATCACAGATATTAGGTTAAGTAAGAAACATTATTAATTTCACCGGTCTCCTGAGTTGGTTCTTTAATTTGGCTACTGAAAAATTTTAAACTAACTACATAAATGGCTTTGTGTTTCACATTATCTATTCTTTAATTTCTAAATGTTTCAAACTGGCAGACAAAACTGTATGTATTTATCATGTACAACATTTTTTCGTTTTTTTTTTTTTTTTTAAACATAACATTTCAAGTATATGTTCATTGTTGAATCATCAAATGTACTACCTCACAGTTATTTTTCATTTTTGTGGTGGAAACACTGAATATCCTCTATGTATTTTTCTTTATTTTTCCTTTTTCCTTCAAGACAAGTCAAACGCAGCAGTAAGAAGCAGGGAAAGAGAACAAAAAATTCAATCCACAACTGACTCAACAACCAGTTGCGATAACTCGCTACCTTCGAACTAGCCTGTATTTTTCAATATAATATTTCTTCATTAATTATAGTCACCATGCTGTACAATATATCTTTCTCTCAGCTTGGTCCCAGCTATTTGGGAGGCTGAGATGGGAGGATTGCTTGAGCCTTGAGATAGGGGTTGCAGTGACCCCAGATCACACCACTGCACTCCAACCTGGGTGTCAAAGAAAGACCCTGTCTACAAAAAAAAAAAAGAAAAAAAAAGAAATTATGTTTTTTTTTCCTGGGCGCAAGCAATCCTCCTACGTCAGGCTCTCAAATATATGGGACTACAGGCACATGCTACAACATCCAGCTAATTTTTACATTTTTTGTAGAGACAAGGTCTTGCTATATTGCCAAGGCTGCTCTCAAGCTCCCTGGGCTCAAATGATCCTCCCAACTTAGCCTTCCAAAGTGCTGGGATTATAGGCATTATCCACCAGGTCTGGCCTGATGGGAGACTTTTTATTACTGGTTCAATTCCTTATTATTGGTCTGTTCAGATTTTCTATTTCTTCATAATTTAATCTTGGTAGGTGGTAGATTGTATGTGTCCAGGAATTTACCGATTTCTTCTATGCTATCCAATTTACTGACGTATAATTGTTTATAACTGTCTTTTATGTTCCTTTGTATTTCTGTGGTATCAGTTGTAATGTGTTCTTTTTCATCTGATTGAGTTTTTTTCCTTAATCTAAAGGTTTGTTGACTATCTTTTAAAGAAACCAACCCTTCATTTTGTTGATCTTTTGTATTGTTTTTCCAGCTTCTATTTATTTTTGCTATAATCTTTATTATTTCTTTTCTTTTACTAACTTTGGGTTTACTTTGTTCTTGTTCTTTTAGTTCCCCGAGGTGCAACTGCATTACATTTATACTGACCAGTGTACTGTGCCAGATTTATGACCAGCCAACACTTGAGTGGTTATCATATGGCAGAAGCTGCTAAGCCACCTAAAAGTACTTTAGACCTAGCATGCCCATGCTTCCTATGAGATAGGTATCAATGTCCCCACTTTACAGAAAGTGAAGCAGACACACTAGAGATTAATTTGTCTAGACCTACAGAGCTAGTAGGTGGATCTGAACTCCCTGGCAGTTTGTATCCAAAAAGCAAACTTTTACCTCCATTATTCTGATAGAGGCAGAAAACACCCAAATGCCTAGGCAAATAGGGAAGGGTCCAAGGAGAACCTCCAAACTGCCCAAGTCATTGTGCACAGGGGGCTTGCCTAAACATGCCCATGGTGAAAAATTCCATCCCTTAACACATGCACGGTAAGGGAAATAAATCAATGTGGAGTGGCTCAGACTATGGGCCCACATGCACACTGGAAGAATGGGGTGGAACCACCAGGAATTCACACCTTATGCAGGGGAGGAGCCTGGCCTTTTCAACTCGTGTGTAGTGGCCTGGTATTCAATTTGTGAGGTAGAAACCTGCATTCAGGATCCCTCTTTTTGTTGAGAGCTTTCCTTTCACTTCATAAATTCCCTCCTCCTCACCCTTCAGTGTGTCTGCATGCCTAATTTTTCCCGGTCATAAGACAAGAACTTAGAGATTTAGCTGAACTAAGGAGCAAGAAATCCTGCGTCAAGTTTAATAAATTGTGTAACTGATAAAGACAGGAAGAGAGATTCACACTTAACCTTTAAGAAAGGTTTAAGACATCCCGGAAAGCTGAAATAAAACACCCTTTAGTCATGCTCAAATCAAAGCACTAAAAACTAGAACTGCTCAACAGTATCTAAAGATTTCAACATCAATTTGATTTAATTTAAACACTGAGCACCTACCAACATGTGAACTCTGAATTAGTCACAGGGGCTACAAAGACAAATAACAACATGCTCCCTTCTTTGATCAAGGCACAAAGACAGTGGGTGGGTTTGTCTGGTAGGGAAAGGGGTTTGATCAAGAGAGAGACATGATGAACATGTTGATAAGACAGGCATGTGGTAAGAAAAAGACAATAGTGTTCTCCGAATTTCTCCTCTATTTTTCTTTCTTATTACTTAAAAGAAGCAAAACATTTTCTTCTCTTCCTCAAATAAGACAGATTCAGAGTGTTTGTCCTCGGGCAGACGAACTTCGTTCTTTTCAGAACAAATTCAGAACTACAGGAAGCACCACCAGCCTGATACTACAGTGCTGTCCTGACAGGTACCCCAGGAACCAACAACCCTGAGGCCACAGCAATCGCCTCAGTGCTCTTCTCCCTTGAAAATCAGAATTAAAGCATAATTGACCTCAAAGTCTACACTTACGGAGGAAGTGGCGCTTAAAAGCAATGTATTGCCTTCTTACTGTTTGGGAATGTCCCCCTTTCCCAGTCCTTGGGAAGGGCCCGAAGAAGTAGTTCAGCTAAAGTTGTTCCCATAGAACCAGTTTCCAAAAACAGGAGAAATTACTGAAAAATATGGCTTAGGCAACCTACACTGGAATTTTCCAGTAGAGCCTCCCAGTTTACAGCAAGTGGAGTGAATGAGAAACCAGGAAATGGGGTTTTGTTTCCAACCACTTGAGCACAAGGTTTATGTTACCTTCTAGTGGGTCTTCATCTTGGTTTTCAGCTAGACCTGTGGTTTCCTGCAACAAAAAAGGATCTCATGAGAAAATAATTTTATGTAAAGGTTTAATATCAATACATACTTTATAGGGAAAAAACTCTAGCTCCTAAAAATACTATCTAAAATAAAAATAATTTTGAAAATTAATCCCTTAAAATCGAATTTTGAATTTGATGGAAAGAATCTTTAGGTGACATAGTACAATTATGAAAGAGGTAAACTGAGTCACAGAAGAATTGTTACAAAAGAGCAGCAAGCCTAACAAGGGCCTCTGGCCTTTGGATTTTCTGAGACCTAACTAGGATCCTAGAGCCTGAGCTAGGAAGCGGACACCAGGGTCCCTGGTATCAGGCTCCTTATTTCCTGTACCACATGCCTGACTCTACCTGGAATTCTGCTCCTCCTTCTAGAATACAATCTATAAAGTCTCCATGAGCACATTTTCCTCATGGCCTTCTAATCATATCCCCAAAACCCTTGGCTCAGCTAAGAACCAGGATGTTAGGTGCTCAAGAAAATGAGAGGCTACAGCAAAGCAAACCAATCGTATTCTTACATAATGAGGGAAGTGAACTGCAGAGGCACCCCCAAAGTAAATCTTGGTGTGTTAACCCAGACTCTGTTGGATCTACTGGGGCAGCATACATTTTTGTGATTCCGCTATAGAGACTTGCTGGGAACCTGTCTTTTTAAGTACGGCCAGCTATTCCAAGGAATCACTCTACCAAGGAAGGGCTGATCTAGTTCCTGGCACTTAATTAAGCTTCCCTTGTTAATAAGAATGAGAAGATACTGACAGTCAAAGATCCACTATCTTTTCTTTTCAGTCTATCTGAAAGTATGTCTCCCCTTCACTCTGAAATATGTGCAGGTTTGGAAAATAGGTTACCATAAATTTCAAAAGACAATCTGTGTCTTTTTTGTATTTAGATATGGCAAAGACACCAGCCACGGTGGTATGCAGCCCATAGTCTCAGCTACTTGGAAGGCTGGGGCAGGAGACCCAGGAGATAAGGCTACAGTGAGTTCTGATAGTACCACTGCATTCCAGCCTGAGCAAAAGAGCAAGACATCATCTCTAAAAATGAATTCTATAAAAGGTAAAGAAAGAAATGGCTAAGACACTCAGAATCCATGCTTCCACAAGTCCTTTCCCATAATACAAGACCAAGTAACCTTACATTTTCTCCTTTCAATATGCGTTCTGGCAAATGTGGATGCTAAATAACCAGGGTGAGGGAAGCAGCAGCTATTTGGAGACAGAGCATTCTTTCTGGTCTGAGGGCCACTGGCGCTGTGCATGCAGCTGACTGCCTTTAAAGACAAGCACGTTTGCAAAAGTCTTTCCTCAGCTAGGGATAGTCTGGGATGGGTCGCAAAGACCTGAGAATCATGTTGGAGACACCCACCTCCACAATGCCAAAATGTAAAGGAGTGGGCTGCAGAGGGGTAACCCGTTAACGTGGGGGAGATAAAGGTTATGGACAGAGGCACAGCACATTGGGGGAAGCAGGGAATAAAGCGAGGACATCTCAGCAAGGACACACTTTATTAGAGAAGAACAAAACGGGGATGGGTGAGTGAAAGAGTGCTGCCACAGAGCCTTCCCATCTTTAGTTTTGCTCAGCAGCTTCCCAATAGGTAACACCCAGCAGGATGGCAGGCAGAAGGCACAGTGGGGTCACCACAACCACAAAATAGGTTTATATAATTCTTGTATGAAAACATGCATGTTATAGTAATAATTTGGCTAGAGGATGAGATAAAAATCCCAGGATGTGCCAACAAAAATGGACAGAGGAATGGAGAGAAGGCGTAGCCAGGTGAGAAAAAAAGGGTGTTCATTTCTTAATTTTCTCATGAGTGATGAAAAAATCAACAAATACTTTCACTTCTGAAGTTGGTATTACATTCATTCTTTTTTTTTTTTTTTTTTTTTTTTTTAAATGCTAGTCTATACTCTTTCTTATACTTCTCCATTTAAAGATATAAGGGTGACCACCGAAAACAGACCATCTCCCAAAAAAGAACAAAAAGGGAAGAGGTGAAAGAAAAAAAAAAAAGAGTGCTAAAACCTCACGCAATGTGGTGAAATATGTTTTTTTAAAGTGCTTCAATATCAAACGTCTGTTAAAAGGGAAAAACCTAAATCGGGCCAAAAGGGGGAAAAAATGACAAGAAATCTAACATATTTTATACAAGAGGCACACCTAAAACAGACCTGAGAAAAAATGAAAACGAAAGTTTGGGCAGTAAAATATCATAATATAAAGCAAATGTAAGTTTTAAAAACCAAGGGTCTAGATGTGAAATTCAACTTTGGTTTTAAGGCAAAGATCATCAAACAACGGTGTCACTATGCAGATTAAGAGAAAAGCTAGGGTGGGGGACATCCGTAGCATTTAGAGTGAAAAGTGTTAATTTCTGTAACCTGTGAATATCTTATGCAGTCAAGCAAGAGGGACACAACTCAACAGAAAAACTAGAAGGATGGTATCAAAGTCACAGAACACAGATACCGATAAACACTTCAAGAGATATTTGCCCTCAATAATAGACAAATCCTCCCTGGCCTATCACATTGCCCAATCATATACAGAGAGGAATGTCGAGTAGCAAGAACACCCACCACAATAATGAAAAGTACAAATTCTTACAGACTTTAAGTAATTTGCTATTTAAACATTTTTATGATATATCCCTTAATCCAGCCCTTCCACATCCAGAAATAAATTCTTGGAAAAATATCAACACTCAGACAAATGCTTGAAGATAAGTAAGTTTGTTAAAGCCCAAAAAATATTTAAAATGTCAGATAAGGGATGAGCTAAAAATCACAATGTATCTAAATGAGCTCACTCTGTTGCTCAGGCTGGAGTACAGTGGCACAATCATGGCTTACTGCAGCCTCAAACTCCTGGGCTCAAGTGATCATTCCGCCTCAGTCTCCCAAGTAGCTGGGACTACATGTGTGAGCCATCTTGCACAGACCATAAATGGGCAATTTTTAAAGAAAGGTCTCCTTATGCAGAAGCAAGCAAAGAGCAAAACAGTATGTACTACATAGTTCACTCTTGCCTAAATCATACCCTAACCACCAAAACAGAAAGACAAACCACGCTGATTTAGCAAGAGTACAGGGGAAAGATCTAGAAGACATCCACTCCAACAGTACTTTCTTCTAAGTGGGAAGGGAGTAGGGAAGAAGAGGTGTGGGGGGAGCTTTTCCCTTACTTCAATACATCTTCGTGTGATTTGAGAAATATGTCAATTCAGTAATTCAAAGTATTTACAACATCTTTTTAAAGTGTGTTTATATCTAACTGCTATAAAATAAACCCCAAAACTACCTTCAAGTGAAAACTTATGGGTTATACATGTCCAAACTCAGCAAATCATAAACATTAAACATGTACAGGAGACTTCCTGTGTATCAAGTATACACCTCAATAAAGCTGTACAAACGTTTTTCTTAGGCTATCAGCTTTACTCTCTAGTTTTAAAACAGGTAGCAAAAGCCGTGGCTGTGGGAATTTGGATCAGAGGATAATAATGTGTGAAGACAGGAAAGTGATGTTTACTATTATCGGGCCCATGAATGACACAAGATTCATTCCAGCAAGGGATACCTTAGGCATAACCAAAGTTCCAGCTGTATGTTGAGGGGTCTCACGCGCAGAAAAACAGTCCTGTCCATTTCCATGCACCGCACAGCAGTAGCTGTAGCCAGAAAGAAGGTAAGAGCTGGGCTGCTGCACGTACCAGTTGCCACAGTGGTAACCCTGGATGGGCTGGAACTCCTGCTTCACTCTAATAGCAGAGGGGAGACCACAGCAATGACAACCGTCACCAACCAACACAGAATCATCCACAAACCCCCAGACTTCTTTCCAGGAAGTTTGCAGTAAGTTGAACACCTATGTTCAAAGCCATTGTTTGTAAGTTACCAACAATTATGTAGCAAATAGAACAGTAACAGCTTTCTTTTTCATTCAAAGGAGAAAACTGCTCACCTTTGCCAGAAGCAGTAATAGTTACTTTGTTGAGCTATGCCAAAACCTGCAAAACTCTCCTGTTCTGCCATTTATCCAGAAACGTTACAAGAAGAGAGCAGAATCCAGTTTTTATTCCCGAGTCAAAAATTCCGGCCTGTGGGCTAAAACCTCTCAACCCTGACAAGTCTCGCAACTACCTCTGAGATAATTACATTTAGTGGCAATTCCTGCTAGGCAATTAATTGCTTGACATTCCTAACAACAGGGCAAAGATGTGGGGGGAAGGGGTGCACTGAGGCACCTGGGGGAAATTCTGCCACCTGTTCCTCTGGCTTCCATCTGCCGGCCCTCTCTCCCAACTGTCAGGCTTGGGGGAGCCAGCAGAACCCCATGGAGGGACAGAAGGGGAAGATGTGTCAGTCAACAATGAAAGACAGTCTCCACTGTACCCCTTATCATAACAAGTAAGAGGGGAATCTTTAATAACAAAACCTTAAGACAAATATATTGTTCTCCTCAGTTATCAGCTGAGAATAACTATTGGAACTAGCTAGTGCTTTTTTTTTTTAAATCCCATGCAGGTTGAAAGCATAATCCAAACTCGCTGCAAAATTAAGAGGCAGGGAAGAAAGCCTTCCTTTGTCCCCTTCCCTCCTGTCTCTCTTCCTTTTCTCTCTCTTACAGCCTACATTAATGAGAGTACAGGATACCATTTTAAAGAAATATTTCTCTGGTAATTTTTTAAAAAGCATGATAAAGCTTCCCAAAATTTAATGTGCATACAAATAACCTAGACTTGTTTAAAATGTAGGTTCTCTAGGCTGGCACAGTGGCTCACACCTGCAATCCCAACACTTTGGGAGGCTGAGGCGGACAGATCATGAAGTGAGGAGATCAAGACTATCCTGGTTAACATGGTGAAACCCCATCTGTACTAAAAAACAATAATAATACAAAAATTAGCCAGGCATGGTGGCACACACTTGTAGTCTCGACTACTCAGGAGGCTGAGGCAGGAGAACAGCTTGAACCCAGGGCACGGAGGTTGCAGTGAGCCGAGATCACGCCACTGCACTCCAGTCTGGTAACAAGGTGAGACTCCATATTAAAAAAAAAAAAAAAAAGTAGATTCTTTAACTTGACAGATCTGGAGTGGAGCCTCAAATTCTGCCTTTATAGCTAGCTCCTGCCACTTTAAGCAGCAAGGATACACAGTGTCAAAATTCAAGATAACTTTTGGGTCCATATGCAGCGCTTAGGGTGTGGCCATTTCCCTGCAGCTAGCTGATAACCAAGTGCTTAATGCATTTTCTATTGGCCTGTAATGTGAAAAATAGCAGACATGATGAATTCAAAACATTCTGATCATTCAGTCATTCACCAGTTATTTATTGAGCCATTACTACAGTCATTCCTTAGTATCCATGGGAGACTGTTTACAGGATCCCCCTCAGATACCAAAATCCTTCAATGCCCAAGTATAAAATGGTGTAGTATTTGCAAAGAACCTACACACATCCTCCCATAAACCTTAAATTCTGTCTAGATTACTTACCATACTTCATACAATGGCTATACATTACTTCGTGTGGGTTCAACAGTAGTATCCGGCATGCGGCAAGTTTAAGTTTTACTTTTTGGAGTTTTTGTTTTTAAGATGGAGCCTCCCTCTGTCACCCAGGCTGGAGCACAGTGGTGTGATCTTGGCTCACTGCAACCTCTGCCTCCCAGGTTCAAGTGATTATCCTGCCTCAGCCTTCCCAGTAGCTGTAATTACAGTCACCCACCACCACACCTGGCTGATTTTTGTATTTTTAGTAGACATGGGATTTCACCATGTTGCCCAGGCTGCAGTGCAGTGGCATGATCTCGTCTCACTGCAACCTCTGCCCTCCAGGTACAAATGATCCTCCTGCCTCAGCCTCCCTAGTAGCTGGGATTACAGGCAACTGCCACCCCTGGCTTTTTAGTTGAGATGGGGTTTCACCATGTTGGCCAGGCTGGCCTCAAACTTCTGATCTGAGGTGACATGATCACCTTGGCCTCCCAAAGTGCTGGGATTACAGATGTGAGCCACCGTGCCCAGCCTCCCAAATATTTTCAATCCACGATTGGTTGAATCCAGGGATGTAGAACCCACAGATGCTGAGGGCTGAGGCAAGGCAACTGGCATTGGTGATATAGTGGAGTTTATCCGGAATGAATCTCTCCATGTCTTCAAGGGAGATTTTATTTTATTTTATTTTGAGACGGAGTTTCACTCATGTTACCCAGGCGAGAGTGCAATGGCGCGATCTCGGCTCACCGCAACCTCTGCCTCCTGGGTTCAGGCAATTCTCCTGCCTCAGCCTCCTGAGTAGCTGGGATTACAGGCACGCACCACCATGCCCGGCTAATTTTTTGTATTTTCAGTAGAGACAAGGTTTCACCATGTTGACCAGGATGGTCTCGATCTCTTGACCTCGTGATCCACCCGCCTCGGCCTCCCAAAGTGCTGGGATTACAGGCTTGAGCCACCGCGCCCGGCCATAAGGGAGGTTTTATTGATTAGCAGCTGTGGCAGACATTGTTAGGTGCCACCCAATATCGATTTATTTTCTTCCATTATAACAATTCTGATTTCACTTGGGCCAGCAATAGGCTCAAGCTAAAAGACTACATTTCCTAGCTTCTCCCTTGAAGGAAGATGGAGCCAGGTGGCCAATCTGGCTAAGAAGATCTAAATAGAAGTATTAGAAGGGGATTGGGGAAAGCTGTGTGGGAAAAGGGTATTTGCTAACCTGGAAGGGGGGGCCTTTTTATCCTGTACTGTCTCCCCAGGTCTGGTGCTGGGATTACAAACATGACAGGTGGAGTCAGAATAACTCTGCAGCTATCTTGGCTATGAGGTGACATGAGGGAAGAAGTCACACAGAATAATACGGTGATCCAAGGCAGAATGAGTCTGGGTCACTAATGACTAAGGACTCTTTCCGCTAGCACTAGACTGGCCTACCACTGGTTTATTTTACTTAATAAATGTCTTGTTTAAACCACTATTGTTATGTCAGCTTAAATACATTCCTAACTACTATAGCTTAGACAACCAATAAAAATGTTAAAAATTCTTTTTCTGTAAAAACTTTTTTTTTACTTATCTCATTTTAGGACTGACTTTATTTCACACAAAGAAAATCACAATTATGGCTATGACCAGGTGAGTGTGGAGGCTGCAGTTGGAAAGGAATGTAGAAGTTGAACATTGAGGAGGTGGTAAGGAGACTGGGGAAGAGAGAGGTCAATGTAATCATGCTGAAACCACCTAGGAAAATGGCAGCAGCTGTGGTGAGGGAGGAGACCCAGGCATCTAGGATCACCTCCCCCTTGATCTCCACGCTGCATTTCAATAGAAGAAAAGGCTGGCTGGCTGACTGGCGCCTCCTAAATCACCTTCCTATAAGATAGCAGGCTTGGTATGGGGGAATCTCTCCAGAAGACACTGCTTTTACTTAAACAAGATCAAACCCCCACCCCACTCCTCCATTCAGAGACCAGAAACCTTTCACATGTAATTCCTAAAACTGTAAACCCAAGACCCTTTCGTATGTGATTTCTAAAGCTGTAAACCCAAGACCCTTTCACTTGTAATTTCTAAGGCTGTAAACCTAAGATCCTTTCACGTGTAATATCTAGAGTGTAAGCCTACATAAAGGCAGAGCTTCTGTTTTAGGGGAGCTTGGCCATTTGGACAAAACATAAAGCCTTGCTCCCCGGCTGTAATAAAAACCTTCCTTTTCTAGTTCGGTGTCCCAGAGGTCTGTTTCTCATGGCTGCTCCTGCTTCTGTGGAACAGAAGGTTGTGAGCAAGATCCCAGGGAAAAATGGGCACTTAAGGCCTTGGAGAGGACAGAGACCATGAAGGGCTCATAGCCACTGTTTTTGCTCTCTAAAAGCCCCAAATACAAATCTTCTGTTTCAACTAGATTACACGCATGAAGCAGGTGAAGCAAATTCTACTTGGGCCCAACATTGGGCAGGTTCGGAGCAAGTATAGCATTATCTCCACTTCCCGTTGTGCTGGGAAATACAAACCGGACCAAAACCTCTGTGAATACATTCACATGCAACCTCCATAGTCCTTGAGTTTAACAGAGTTGCTCCTTGTCGCATTGAGAAAGGAGAATTCAGCAGGAATATGAGACTCTTGTGATATTTCTAACAGGGCTGATTTTTCTTTACTATATCCTGCTTTTACCCCAGGATATCCACTTTACTACCCTCACCACCCAAGAAAAAAAAAAAAACTGGCTTTTCCTCTAGCAAACCAAAGCTAGGCACTCAATAAATATTTGTTGAATGAATGAATAAATCAGAGCGTAGCTCAAGTGCAAAAACCTTTTCAATCAATAATTTAAAAGCAAAGCCACAAAACAAGATAATCCTCTTGTGCCTTAGTATTGATTAATGAACTCTCAACATTGGTTGTTTCTTGGTAGCTGCAGATTTCAAAAGAAAGAGATTGAATGGCTTTTTACATCCTGTGTTTGGAGAGAAAAGAAGGCTTTACGGGAAGTTATGCTCAGTTCAAATCCAGTTAAACAGGTATAAAACTCTCTATTGTCTTTCTCCAGACAATGAAAATCCGCAATCTTAAGATCCGAAACTGTTGAAAAACGCGCACTTTGAATGAAGAGACCATCCAAACAGGCTTTGTGTGAGCAACATGGCTGTTTATTCACCTGGGTGCAGGTGGGCTAAGGCCGAAAAGGGCATTAGCAAAGGGCAGTGGGATAGTTGGTTTTATAGGTTTGGGTAGTATTTTTGGGGGGTGGAGGTGTTGTAGAGTAAGTCCAGTTACAGTGGTGGACGTTAGGGGCAAGGAGTATACATGACCACAAGTTCAGTTACAATGGCAGGGTTAGGTGAGAGGTACTTATATTATCATAAGAACAGTTAAGATGGCAGGGTTGGGTGAGGGGCTTGTCAAGGAAGCCCCGATGGGTGATTAAGGACAATGGGGAACGCAGGCAAGGGGTAGGAGACAGCCGAGGCAAGCCGGACTTCAGACTTTCAGGCTCCAGGCTTGCATATGGAGACCTGACAGAAACTACTGCCACAGCCGTGCATAAAATGGAATGCTGCTGCCTTCCTCTGTTAAAGCGAATGTTCAAGGCTGAGGACCCATAAAAAACAGCATTACTGGCCCTACTGTTATTTAGCTGTGTGTTCTTAAAAAAGTCACTTTTCCGGATGTATCTCAGCACTTATAACCTAAGACTGAATCACTGCATTTTACCCTTAACGAGTTATCCTTACACTAATCTTTTTGAAACTGTGCTTAAATCTTAATGTTCTCCAAAAATGTACATCCACATATTTGCATATAATTTCTTGAGACTGAAAACCCCTGAAACTCGTCCACGAACCCCAGATTAGTAACAGCTGGGCTAGGTGTTGTCTAAGTCCTCCGAGCTCTATAATTGGTTCCACTAATTTCTAAGTTTTGGGGATTTTTGTTTTGTTTTTTGATGTTTTGTTTAGAAAAACCACTTTTAGTTAAGTTCATGGTGCTTACACCATGGTTTCCATTCCAGAACCAACCATATTCTAAACTTCCCGGTTGGAACAAAAGTTAAGCAAGTAAAAGTTTGACAGTTTGTAACAGATTCTGAATATAGTAATCACCTTTTTTTTTTTTTTTTTTTTGACGGAGTTTCGCTCTTGTTGCCCAGGCTGGAGTGCAATGGCGCGATATCGGCTCACCGCAACCTCTGCCTCCTGGGTTCAGGCAATTCTCCTGCCTCAGCCTCCCGAGTAGCCGGGACTACAGGCACGCGCCACCATGCCCAGCTAATTTTTTTGTATTTTTAGTAGAGACGAGGTTTCACCATGTTGACCAGGATGGTCTCGATCTCTTGACCTCGTGATCCACCCGCCTCGGCCTCCCAAAGTGCTGGGATTACAGGCGTGAGCCACCGCGCCCGGCAGTAATCACCTTTTTATGGTTAAAATTTATTTTTTAAAATGTATTAAACAAGTATTAATTCTTCTCAAACAGCTGTTGAGATGTTCCTGGGGTAAGGAGACAGGGTATCAGGGACATTCCGGAAGTAACAGAATATACAAAGCTGTAGAGGTTTTTGAAAGCTGTAGAGGTTTTTTTTTTTTAAATTTTGGGTGAGAGTATAATGCTTTTGCATTAAAATGAACAGATATGTTGTGGAGTAAAATGTGTAAAGACATGTTTTTAAAGATAAAAATGTGAAACTTCAAATAAATGTCCTGCCTACTCAGTTTTTGTCTTCATGTCCAGAGCACACTCATTTCACACTCCTCTTAGTGGTTCTCTGGTGGAAACAGTTACACATTACAAAGAAAGTAATCTAAATCGTAAAATAATTTGACTTTTTGTAACACAAGATAACTAGCACCAAGTGAAAAAATGACTTTATTTTTTGAGACAGAGTCTCGCACTGTCGCCCACGCTGCAGTGCCGTGGTTCGATCTCGGCTCACTGCAACCTCAACCTCCCGGGTTCAAGTGATTCTCCTGCCTCAAGCTCCCGATGAGCTGGGATTTCAGGAGCCCGCCACCACGCCCTGCTAATTTTCCTACTTGTAGTAGAGGCGGGGTTTCACCACGTTGCCCAGGCTGGTCTCGAATCCCTGACCTCAAGTGATCCGCCCGCCTCGGCCTCCCAAAGTGCTGGGATTACAGGCGTGAGCCGCTGCACCTGACCAAGAATGATTTTAGAAGAGTGAACGAATACAAGGATTTCCACTAGACTGCAGACTAGTTTGTCAACAGCATTCCAGTGTCTGTGAAGTGCTTACATTCAGAGTAGACAAAGCTGGCAGATGACAAGGCCTTTCTCCTGCGCCAAGACAACCAAGGCATCCAAAGTGAAATCATCTCCGCAAGAACGAAATCGGCCTCTATTAATTAACACGTACTGACAATCCAGAACGCCAGAGAAGAAAAGTTCTTGGAAACAGAAGGGTCTAAGAGCTGAAGCATTGTATCGCACTTGAAATGGAGGCTGAAGTTTTGACCAGGACGGACTATGCATCTTGTTTATCAACTGATCTACTATGGTGTTTATGAGAACTATACGAACCAAGATTTACTCTATTGGGAGTTTGTGGGAAAGCTCTAATGTCTAACGCATCCCTCAATCTCTAAGCCTTATTAAACTTTTTTTTCTTTGAGACGGTGTCTGGCTTGTCACCCAGGCTGGAGTGCAATGGAGCGATCTCGGCTCACTGCAGCCTCGACCTCTTGGGCTCAAGCGATCCTCCCACCTCCGTCTTCAGCTTAGCTGGGGTCAGAGGCGCGCGCCGCCAGGCCCGGCTACTTTTTAAATCTTTTGTAGAGACGGACTCCAGCTATGTTGCCTAGGCTCACTCCTCCCTCCCCGAGAGGTGCTGCAACCTTGGCCAATATGACCCCAAAGTTAGACAAGTGAAGCAAGCAGGCAGAGAAAGCGTGCAGCTGCAGACCGGAACGCTGACAGGTCTCGCACGCGGGGTTTCAGCGCGGGCGCTGAGCCGCTGAACAGGTCACCGCGAACCCTAAGTCCCACCCCACCTTGCCCTGTTACGAAAGGCTCGTTCCAGTGCTTCCTGAACAAAAAGGAACCCTAACTTCTACCCTCGTAGTACACCGCCCACATCAAATCGCACGCCAAGAGCAGCACCTCCCTGCCAAGAACCGCAGCCACAGCCCCGCCCCACCGGGCCGGAAGTCAACCTCGCCTCCTCCTGAATATTACGGAAATGAGGGTCTTCGCAGAGGATGTCCCGCCCGCTCCCCTCAGACTGACCTGGCTCTCACCTTCCTAAGATATGCCTGCTTGCCCCCAATTTTTTTCTTCTTGCAGTGAGAACGTCCTTATGTGGCATCCTTATTTATTCTCCTCTTGGGAAATCCATGTGATCTTCCAGCGCTGAAAGTGTTTCCACGTTTACAGGCGACTTAAAGGCAGCCCTGAACCCATGACGTATAATTCGGGCGCCGAGGCAGAAAGGACCCAGGCTTTTTTTTTTTTTTTTTTTTTTTGACGTCCGATTCCGTCACCTCCAGGTTGAGCCGGGCTGGCGGAAGAGGCACGTGCTCTGCTCAATGGAGCTGGTTGCGGGTTGCTACGAGCAGGTCCTCTTTGGGTTCACTGTACATCCGAAGCCCGAGGTGTGCGGCGACCACGAGGTGAGATACTGCGTACCGGGAGACAGCCGGAGGCGGGGCCGGGAAGGTCGGGTTTGGTTCTTACACAGCAGAGGTCAACATTGGAGCGCCTGCTGTTCACTGTCAGATCTCTGGGTGAATTGATGAATCAAACCTAAGAGACTTCAGGGAAAAGCTAACCTTTTAAAACACAGAATGGACATCTTATCAAAATGAGACAATATCTGCCTGTTACAGTAGACAAAAGAGACACAGAGGAAACGGCATTTCTGCATACGGACAAATGAGTCGTAGATGGTGGATTTAAGGGTAGATCCCATAAGTTGACAGTATTCAAAATTTAATGAAAAAAGATCTCGCTCTTTGTCTGAATTTCTGTCCTAGAATTTTACAAATTATTAGAGCTAGATTAGGAGAAATCACAGATAAAGCGATACCAGTTCGTTATTTGTTGGGAACTTATTTGCGATCTGGGCAGTGGAGGTGCAAAGATGCTGGAGGTATGGATCTTGCCTTAGAGACATTCCCTCCATAAGGGTTGGAGGACTGAGGAGACACATAGATGGAGAGAAATTACAGCAGAATTACTAGGTGTGCGAATAGAAAGCTTTAGTAAATTGCCCGTAGTCAAATAGGTAGATAGTACTGTACTCACGACTAGAAATCCTACCTCCTAACATCTAGCTCAGTTTTATTCTTGAAGCAATTCTAAGTATTTTCTAGAAACCTGTTTTACTGAGTACAGTACTTCTTTATGAAGTCAAGGTGTCAATCTTGAATTACCCAGAAAATTTGGGAGTATGTCACTCGACCTGTTGCTTTTGTTTATTTTGTTTCCTACTCCAGTTATTTGCTTTTGGTCTTTGGCTGAAAAGTGATGTGTTTTGAATAGTCAAAGATGGATTGGATACTATCGAGTGTTTTCTTTGTAGTGAAATTACTTAACTGTGTTCCAGACACGCAATAGGCCTCACAGCAATACTGAGACAGAGTTGTTCTCATTTTTGCAGATGAGGAACCAAAATATTCCTCCTAAATAGGTTTAGTGACTGCTGAAGGCCATACAGCTAATAATTGGCAGAGCTGACCCAAAATGTCAGGAGCCCCCCAAGGGTCTCTGACATTTGAAGCTCTTAACCATTCCCCTATACTGCTACTAAATCTAAGTGATAGCCTAGAAGAAGCCACCTTATGTGAATGTGAAAAGGTTATTTTTGATTTAAGCCCATAGCAGCCCCTCAAGAATGCTTGATTCAAAGGAGACCCCCTTGGTCTTAACTGATGGAAGGAGTATCTGTTGCTATAATTATGAAGGACCTGATTTGCAGTAACACGTGTTCAAAGAAGTTTGATGGGTGTTTTCCTTTTTCTGTTTATTTCCCAAATACTTTTTCATGCAGTTCCTTCAGTTTAAGGAGTATGTGTGTGTGTGTGTGTGTGTGTGTGTGTGTGTGTATTTTGCTGTCATACTTCACATTCATCCAGACTTCCTAATCCTATTGTCACATGGCAATAAGCATACAGGTGCTGAGATTTCATTATTGGTGATTCTCTGGGGCTTATGTTGGTACTCATGGGAACATACCTTTACTCTGTTGGTTTTTCTTTATAAGACTTGTTGCCAGGCGTGGTGGCTCATGCCTGTAATCACAGCACTTTGGGAGGCTGAGGTGGGTGGATCACTTGAGACCAGGAGTTTGAAACCAGCCCGGCCAAGATGGCAAAACCCCGTGTCTACTAAAAATACAAAAATTAGCTGGGTGTGGTGACAGGCACCTGTAATCCCAGCTACTAGAGAAGCTGAGACATGAGAATTGCTTGAACCTGGGAGGCAGATGTTGCGGTGAGCTGAGATTGCGCTGCTGCACTCCAGCCTGGGTGACAGAGCAAGACTTCATCTCAAAAAAAAAAAAAAAAAGATTTACGTAGAATCTAAAAGTCTTCTCTTGTCCAGTCTCTATTACTGTGTTCTAGAGTGGTGATTCCCAGTGTTGCTTTCCCACCTCCTTGCTTTACCTTCCTTATGAAGTCTCAAGTCCTTTGTGTTAAACTGCAGGTCATTTTGTAGTTTTACATGTCATTTTTCCATTTGTAGGATCCATTGATAATTTTCATGAATTGCGGAACGATTTATCTTTTCAGTAACCGATAAATGGTTCCATGATTCATGAAAACTACCAGTGGATAGTTGGTAAAACTGTGGTGTGACTGTGGCATTAATTGTATGTTTTCATCTTCAGCAGCAATGGACTCCTGTGGCTGACTTCACTCACCATGCTCACACTGCCTCCTTGTCAGCAGTAGCTGTAAATAGTCGTTTTGTGGTCACTGGGAGCAAAGATGAAACAATTCACATTTATGACATGAAAAAGAAGATAGAGCATGGGGCTCTAGTGCATCACAGTGGTAAGAAAATTGTATCCCTTAAGATAAGAACATGGAGGTGTTCTTTAAAATTTGACTTTAGTTGAGCAATTTGTTGTATCTATTTTGTAGCAGATTCTGTGGTAGAAGATAGAGGAATTTTTAAAAAAATGGTTTCTTAGCTTGGCGCAGTGGCTCACGTCTGTAATCCCAGCACTTTGGGAAGCTGAGGCAGATGGATCACCTGAGGTCAGGAGCTTAAGACCAGACCCATCTCTACTAAAATACAAAAAAATTAGCCAGGTGTGGTGGCACCTACCTGTGGTCCCAGCTACTCGGGAGGCTGAGGCAGGGAAATCATTTGAACCCGGGAGGCAGACGTTGCGGTAAGCTGAGATTACGCCACTGCACTCCAACCTGGGCAACAGAGTGAGACTCTGTCTCGGGTGGGGGGAATGGTTTCTTGCTCTGGGTTGTCTCACGGTTCTTATTGGAAGACAGAAAGGAGGAACTTAACTCAGGGAGTAAGGGAGTCAGAGTGAGGTTTCACTGAAACCTTTCTTAAAATGAATCTGAATTATCTTTTTTTTCTCTCTCTCTTCTCATCTGAATTATCTTAAAAGAGAAATGTCAGTTGTTAGGCAGGTAAAGTTTGCAAGGAGGGAGAAAGGACATTGCAGGCGGAGCCGGCAGTATGAGGAGCACAAGTAGTAGCATCACAGCAATATCTCACTTTATTGAGGGCATATCGTGTGCCCCTCAGTGTGCCAAGAAAGTAGTTTTATCTTTAGTTCATAGAAGAGAACACCTAGTTTCAAAGATGTTACTTGACTTGCCCAAGGTCTCAAAACAGTGGAACTAGAACTTGAACCTAGGTCTAAAGCCCATGCTTTTGTCGGCTGGTGTGCCTGGGGAGCTGTAAGCTGTTCCAGATTATGAGAAGGTTAAATTGGAGTATGAGGGGCTACAGAAGTAGATGAGACCAGATCCTGGAGACCTTGAGAGAAGGCAGGTAGAGGCTGAATGGGAGGGAGGGAGCAAGCAAGCTAATGAGTGATGTGGGCTTGAGGAAAGTACTGCCAGTTTGATATGGGAGGGCTGCTGAGAACCCAAATAGAAGGACTGATGAAGGCCTGCCCCATTGGAGTTGGCAGCTGTGGATCGAGCAACATCAGTTTGCGAGGTTTTCTGAGTTTCTTCAGTAGTAAGCCCCAGACATTTCCCTAGAGAGAGGAAGGTTACTTGGTATGTGCAGTAGGAGGATTGAGTTACAAGGGAATTAAGAATTTTGGTGAAGGAGTAGATTAGGTTGTCAGCATAGAGAAAATCTGTTGTCAAGGGCCTGGAGATCTCTGAAATACAAAAGCAGGTGGAGTGTGAGTGCAGGAAGGCGTGAAAGGGATGGGAAGATGTGAGCTTGTGGGCAGCAAATAGGTTCCCAGAGGTCAAGATTTCTAACGTGGAACAGCTCTACGTGGTAACAATGCCCAGGCTGTGGGTGGGGGGGACTAACATACAGAGGAGGCAGAGATCACTGGAGTCGAAGTCAAGGAGTAGTAATTCCCGCCTTGTTGGGTTTTCCACACTGGTGGTCAAGGTACCCAGGATAGTGGCAGAATCAAGGGAGAGAAAGACTGAATGGGTAAATTTTTTTCTTCAGTACCAAACATTTTATGCTGTTTTTATTGCATTTTCCCAGGGGACAGAGAATGGGGAGTAACTTAGCTAAGAAAGTTGGTTTTCTGGAAAGGCAGATAAAATAGGTGCCTTTTTTCCTATCCAATCTTTCTTGTATTTCAGAGGATCCACACCAGGCATTGGTTTCCAGCAGTAAATATGCAGCCAGAAATGGCTTCCTTCTGTTAGATGTTCTCTTAGTTTATTCAGACTGCTATAACAAAATACCTTAGACTGAGTAATTTCTATATAATAGAGATTTATTTCTCACAGTGCTAGAGGCTGGGAAGTCTAAGATTAAAGCACCAGGAGATTTTCATATCTGCTAAGGATAGGCTGTCTGTTGCTGTGTCTTCATATGGTAGAAGGGCAAAGCAGCTCCCTATACAATTCTGTAAGGTCCAGCTTGAGAGTTGGAGCCAGTTTAAAAAAAGCAAACAAACAAACAAAAAAAGTTTTTTTTTTTTTTTTTTTTTTTTTTTTTTAAATAAGCGGTAGCTCTGTTGCCCAGGCTGAAACGCAGTGGAGTGATCTCAGCTTGCTGCAACTTCCACCTCCTGGGTTTAAGTGATTCTCCTGCTTCAGCCTCCCTAGTAGCTTGGATTACAGGCACGCACCACCATGCCCAGCTGATTTTTGTATTTTTAGTAGAGACGGGGTTTTACCATATTGGCCAGGCTGGTCTTGAACCCCTGACCTCAATTTATCTGCCCACCTTGGCCTCCCAAAGTGCTGGGATTACAGGCGTGAGCCACCTTGCTTGGCCAAAAAAACCTTTTATAAGGTCAATAATCTTGCTCATGAGTCATCCTCACCTAAAGGTCCCACCTCTTACACTATCACATTGGCAACTAAGTTTCAGCAAATGAATTTTGGGGGACACGTTCACACCATGGCAGACTGTCCATAAGTGCTTTAACAGCTGTCTTACCCTTCATCGACTGTGCTTTGAGTGTTTTAAATATACATTCTTTTTTTCTCTTTTTCCCACATCCACTTCATACAAAGAAGCCTTCTCTCTCAGGTTTGGAAGAAATAAGTTTAATTTGATCTGCCCATACCCATTAGTACAAGAGTTCAACAATAAGAAAAGGAATTACATAGAAGGAGTTTAGACTTGAGGGGTAAATGAAATAGGGTTCTTGGTTTCTTGGTTTCCCTCCATTCCTTGTATAAATCCTTTTTTTTCCTTCTCTTTTTAAAAATTCTTTTTTTTCCTTCAACTCTTATTTTAAGTTCAGGGGTACACATGAAGGATGTTCAGGTTTATTACAGAAGTAAATGTGCCTTAGTGGTTTGCTGCACAGATCATCCCATCACCTAGGCATTAAGCCAGGCATTCGTTAGCTGTTCTAATGTTCTCTCTCCCCACATCTTCCCCTCCCTCAGGCCCCAGTGTGTGTTGTTCTCCCCTATGTGTCCATGTATTCTCATGATTCAGCTCCGACTTATGAGTGAGAACATGTGGTATTTGGTCTTTCTTTTTTTTTTCTCTTGTTTTGTTTCTTTTCTTTCTTTTTTGAGAGGGAGTTTTGCTCTGGCACCCAGGCTGGAGTGCAATGGCAGGATCTCAGCTCACTGCAGCCTCCACTTCCCAGGTTCAAGCGATTCTTGTGCCTCAGCCTCCTGAGTAGCTGAGAGTATAAGTATAAGCACACACCACCACGTCCAGCTAATCTTTGTATTTTCAGTAGAGATGGGGTTTCACCATGTTGGCCAGGCTGATCTTGAACCCCTTACCTCAGACAATCTGCCCGCACTGGTCTCCCAAAGTGCTGAGATTACAGGCATGAGCCACCACACCTGGCCAGTGTTTGGTTTTCTCTTCCTGCATTAGTTTGCTGAGGATAATGGCTTCAAACTTCATCCACATCCCTGCAGAGCACATGGTCACATTCCTTTTTATGGCTGCATAAATCCTATTTTTCTCAGTGTTGGTAATAGATAAACTTTTTTCTAGGTTAGCAGATGTAGGAAAGTAAACTTTCCAAAGTGAGAAATAGGATAATAGGGAGAGGAAAATATGAACAAATGAATGAGAAGTGTTTAGAAATGGATCAAAACAGGTCAGAGTGATAATGACTTGATCATGGCTGATTGGGTGGCTAGTTCACTCTTTAGAAAGTGGAAGTCATGTGGCAGTACACCTGGTTTGTTCCCCAGATGAGCTTGTTAGCCAGTTACTTTTGTTTACTTCTGCTCAAATTATCCTAGCCAGCCAATTCCTAAATTTGTAATTTGAAGAGGTAAAACAAGGATGTGAACTGATTCGTTCAAAAATATATCTAAATTGGAGATACTCTGCTGAAAATATTTGCATAGATTTTAGCAGTTGTACATATATGAAAAAATTTAAGGTATATTTTAGTAATATTAAGACACTGAGGCCAGGCACAGTGGCTCACACCTGTAATTCCAGCACTTTGGGAGGCTGAGGTGGGCAGATCTCTTGGGCCCAGGAGTTCAAGAGCAGCCTGGACAACATGGTGAAACTCTGCACCTACAAAAAATACAAAAGTTAGCTAGGTGTATTGGTGTGCACCTGTAGTCCCAGCTACTCAGAAGGCTGAGGTGGGAAGATCACTTGAACCTAGGAAGAGAGGCTGCAGTGGGCTAAGATTGTGCCATAGCGCTCCAGCCTGGGTAACAGAGTAAAACCCTGCCTCAAGAGGAAAAAAAAAAAGGCATTGAGTGTTTTACTTAGCATACCATAGCCTTCAAACCAGAAATGGAATTTGCATTTAAAATGAATATTATTTTTGCCTGTTTTGGTTTTTCCACAGGCACAATAACTTGCCTGAAATTCTATGGCAACAGGCATTTAATCAGTGGAGCGGAAGATGGACTTATCTGTATCTGGGATGCCAAGAAATGGGAATGCCTGAAGTCAATTAAAGCTCACAAGTGAGTTGGGCTCTTCCCTTTGGCATTCTCCATGTGCCAGTCAAGTTGGGGACTAACTATTGGTTTCATTTTAGAGGACATGTGACCTTCGTTTCTATTCACCCATCTGGCAAGTTGGCCCTGTCGGTTGGTACAGATAAGACATTAAGGTAAGTCATTAATGCTCAAGAGCATTATTCTAAGGTATATCTTTTACTACAGCTCTCCACCATTTAAAAATACTGTGAAACGCCCTGCCTGTTTCACAGTGTTTTTAAATGGTGGAGAGCTGTAGGAAAACATGGTGGCTCATGCCTATAATCTCAGTGCTTAGGGAGGCAGAGGCGAGTGGATCATGAGTTCAGGAGTTCAAGACCAGCCTGGCCAATATGGTGAAATCCCGTCTCTACTAAAAATAAAGAAATTAGCCAGGCATGGTGGCAGCGCCTGTAATCCCAGCTACTCGGGAGTCTGAGGCAGAGAATTGCTTGAACCTGGGAGGCGGAGGCTGAGGTTGCAGTGAGCCCAGCGCACCACTGCATTCCAGCCTGCTCAACACAGCGAGGCTCTGTCTCAAAAAAAAAAAAATACTGTGAAACAAGGGAAAGGTCAAAAGCTAGTGAACCTTTTCATAATGGTAGGATAAAGATGATAAGCTCTATATTCAAGCATGTAATTTTGTTCTAGTCATCATAGCTGTGAAGATTTTAGGAAGGGAAGCCTTTGGAAAATACAATGGTAACAACATGCTAAAGGAATATGGGAATGGAGCAAGCCTTAATCCTGCCTGATAATATTTCAAGATGTTGCTGTAAGGAAGATAGCAGGTCTTTTAAATAGCCAATATTTAGTAAAATTGGCACTTGAGTAAGTTGTCATTATGCTTGTACTTTTACGCTTCGTAAACGTTGGTGATCACACCATAAGTGAGCTTCCTGTTTTGCAGAACGTGGAATCTTATAGAAGGAAGATCAGCATTCATAAAAAATATAAAACAAAGTGAGTATTTTTGTTTGAAATACAGGTTGAACATTCCTAATCTGGAAATCTGAAATGCTTCAAAAATCTGAAACTTTTTGAACATTGATGTGATGCCTCAAGTAGAAAATTCAACACCCACGCCGGGCGCCGTGGCTCATGCCTATAATCCCAGCACTTCAGGAGGCTGAGGCGGGTGAATCACCTGACAGGGTCAGAAGTTCGAGACCAGTCTGGCCAACATGATGAAACCCCATCTCTACAAAAACTACAAAAAATTAGCCAAGCATAGTGGCATGCACCTGTAATCCCAGCTACTTGGGAGGCTGAGGCAGGAGAATCACTTGAACCCAGGAGGCAGAGGTTGGAGTGAGCTGAGATTATGCCACTGCACTTCAGCCTGGGTGACAGAGCGATACTCCATCTCTGTCACCTTCTGTCTCGAACTTCGGGCCCTGTCAGGTGATTGCACTCCAGCCTGGGCGACAAGAGCAAAATGCCATCTCAAACTTCTGGCCTTAAGTGATCCACCCACCTTGGCCTCCCAAAATGCTGGGATTACAGGTGTGAGCTACTGCACCTGGCCCACCCTTGAGTTTTTGAACCTAGATTATTGTCTAAAAAATTGAACTTGTAAAATGTGTTATGAAGAGCAGATGGGATAATGGATTTGAAAATGCACATTATAAATATTTGCTATTTTTATTACTATGATCATTTTATGTTTTATTTATAAAATAATAAATAGGCCGGACATGGTGGCTCATGCCTATAATCCCAGCACTTTGGGAGGCTGAGGTGGGTAGATTACGAGGTCAGGAGATCTAGACCATCTTGGCCAACATGGTGAAACCCCATCTCTACTAAAAAAAATTAAAAAATAAAAAATTTAAATAAAAAATAATAAATAAACTTTATTTTTTTTACTTATAGATGCTCACATAGTGGAATGGTCCCCAAGAGGAGAGCAATATGTAGTTATCATACAGAATAAAATAGACATCTATCAGCTTGACACTGCATCCATTAGTGGCACCATCACAAATGAAAAGAGAATTTCTGCTGTTAAATTTCTTTCAGTAAGTAATCAGAAATCAGTGACCGAAGTTTGTGGTGATGGTTGGAACTGTTGATGACATTCTGCATATTATTATTTTTTCTGTCTCCTAGGAGTCTGTCCTTGCAGTGGCTGGAGATGAAGAAGTTATAAGGTTTTTTGACTGTGATTCGCTAGTGTGCCTCTGTGAATTTAAAGCTCATGAAAACAGGTAATTTTACCAATCTCAGGTGTATATGTTGAGTCTTAATAAATGGTATGTATGCAGTAGTTTCTTAAACCAGGGTATATGTTTTTATTAACTGCAGAAATAATCAGACATACCTATGTGGACAGTATATGGTATCTGGAGTCTAATAAAATGGTGGAAAATGTTATCTTCATGGCCTTTAATAATGCAAAAGTGGGCTGGGCATAGTGACTCATGTCTGTAATCCCAGCACTTTGGGAGACCACAGTGGGTGGATCACGACGTCAAGAGATCAAGATCATCCTGGCCAACATGGTGAAACCCCATCTCTACTAAAAATACAAAAATTAGCTGGGGCTGGTAGTATGCACCTGTAGTCCCAGCTACTCGGGAAAGCTGAGGCAGGAGAATTGCTTGAACCCAGGAGGCAGAGGTTGCAGCGAGCCAAGATTGCACCACTACACTCCAGCCTGGCTACAGTGTGAGACTCCCTCTCAAAAAAAAGCCAAGGGACAGAGCATTAGCAGAGATCACACTGCAGGAGGTTCTCTTCCAAGATGTCATCTTCCATCAGCCAGGGGTAAAAAAAAAAAAAAAAAAAAAAAATGCAAAATCAGTGAAATTGTTTTTGGGACTAGTCATTTGCACAAGATAGTTTTTTTAAATGCCTGTTAGATTTGGAGCCTGAAATCAAGCATATTTGAACAAACAAAAAACTAAACAATCTTGAGCTTTGTTCCCAACTACTTTTGTCCTTTTACGTAATTCCCCTTGCCTACTTCTTCCCTCTTTACGAGTGATTTTTTTTTCCCTGCAGGAGAAGTGAATTGTTATTGAGTTCCAGTTTTGTGCCAGTCTTTATTACCTTTTAATGCTTACTGTATTTCTAGGGGGTAGATAATCTCAAAGTAAGTAGTTAAGTGGCTTGGCTAAGATTACCCCACTCTTAGGTAATGGAGCTGAGAGCTGAACCCAGTTTTATCTGATTCTTAGATCCCTGCTTTTTCCAGGAATTTTGAAAAAGGTGATCTAATGTACAGAGTTATATTTTGATGTGTTTCATTTGCATGTTCTATGTCTCAAATGAATCTTAGTTCTTATTTATTAAACAGTGGTTAAGTTTTAAGAAACCTGTACTTAGAGTACTGCAGTCACTAAAATAAAGGCCTTACTCTTTCCCTATATTGGGAAGTAAACATATTCTTCAAGGTCGCCCATTCCAGATGTACTGGTAACACTTAAGATATTTGGCCATTCATTCAGTCAAGTATTCATTGATCATCATTATGAAATACTACACGAGGTATTTAATAATGAACAGAAAAGACAAGAGCTTGTGCTGTCATGGCTCTTCTATTGTAGCGAGACAGTAGATTATAAAGTAAGCAGATCATTATGACAGAATGGAAATAGAAAAGTAGAGTGATTAAGGAATAAGGGTAATTGGTTTAGATATGATGATGAGGGAAGGAGATGTGAGACCTTACGAATGAGAAAGGAGCTAGTTTTAAAAATAGGAGAGAGTAGGGCCAGGCACCGTGGCTCACGCCTGTAATCCCAGCACTTTGGGAGGCCGAGACAGTCGGATCACCTGAGGTTGGGAGTTCAAGACCAGCCTGACCAACATGGAGAAAACCCCATTTCTTTTTTTTTTTTTTTTTTTGGAGATGGAGTTTCGCTCTTGTTACCCAGGCTGGAGTGCAATGGCGCGATCTCGGCTCACCGCAACCTCTGCCTCCTGNTCACCGCAACCTCTGCCTCCTGGGTTCAGGCAATTCTCCTGCCTCAGCCTCCTGAGTAGCTGGGATTACAGGCACGCACCACCATGCCCAGCTAATTTTTTGTAGTTTTAGGAGAGACGGGGTTTCACCATGTTGACCGGGATGGTCTCGATCTCTTGACCTCGTGATCCACCCGCCTCGGCCTCCCAAAGTGCTGGGATTACAGGCTTGAGCCACCGCGCCCGGCCCGAAAACCCCATTTCTACTAAAAATACAAAATTAGCTGGGCGTGGTGGCATATGCCTGTAATCTTAGCGACTTGGGAGGCTGAGGCAGGAGAATTGCTTGAACCTGGGAGGCGGAGGTTGCAGTGAACTGAGATCACACCACTGCACTACAGCCTGGGCAACAGAACGAGACTCCATCTCAAAAGAAAAAAGGAAGAGAGAGCCACAGGTGCGAAGAACCTGAGGGAGAACAGAGCTTGGTATATTTTAGGAGCAGATAGAAGACCTTTGTGACTAGGTGACAGTGAGCAAGGAAAGGGTAGTGGAAGCCAAATGGTGCCTATAATCATATTTTTTCTTACTATGGAAAAATTTAAAAGCATTTAGACTGGTTTATGGTACTAACTTCTTTTTTTTTAATGGTACTAACTTTTTAAATTAATTTATTTATTTTAATAGCGATGGGGTGTCACCATGTTAGCCAGGCTGGTTTCGAACTCCTGACCTCAGGTGATCCACCCATCTCGGCCTCCCAAAGTCCTGGGATTACAGATGTGAGCTACCGTGCCTGGACTTGTGGTACTAACTTTTTAAGACTCGCCACCAGCTTTAGCAACTGTCACTGTGTGGCCAGTCTTGCTTCATCTATATGCCCAGCCACTTCCTCTCCCATGTTATTTTAAAGTAGACCCCAGTTTTGTAGAGTTTTAAGCCTGGAAGTTACATGATTTGATTTACATTTTTAAAAATTGTTAAAGGGCAAAATAGAAGCAGAAGGGCCAATGAGGCTACGTCTGTGATCCAGAATAAAAGTGATGGCAGCTTGGAGTGGAGGGAAATGGGTGTGTGGGAGAGGCCCTGATTCATCGTTTGTTTGTTTTCTCTCCTTACTGAACTTGGAATTTCTTGAGATGAAGGGCTTTGTTTTACTCATCTTTAGTTCCTTTGTAATAACCTGATTATTTATAGTTATCTATTGTCTTTTCCACTTTTCCTTCAGATATGGTGGGCAGTTGATTTTACCTTGTATTTTGGGCCTGAATATGATTCACTAATGGAATGTGAAGCATAGGTATATTTTAAGGCACCATTCATTGAGCAGTTTGTAAATACTTGAAACACTGAGAAAGCACTAGTCTGTGTGTGTAATTTTATAACAATATTAGACTACTTGAAGAAAAAGATCTTTTATGGTATTAATATTTCTGTCCTAGGGTAAAAGCCATGTTCAGTTTTGAAATTCCAGAGCATCATGTTATTGTTACAGCATCGAATGACGGTTTCATCAAAATGTGGAAGCTTAAGCAAAATAAGGTCAGTTCCTTAACACAATCTAAATGCACTTTAATACAAGTCTTGCTCTTAAGTGAGGTAGAATTTTTTTTAAGGGTCATAAGACATAGATCTTTAAATAAACTTTTTAAATCTCCTCCAGACATGATTGATATTAATGGTTTTAAAGTTAGGGTTCCCAAGGAGCTGCCTTGATGGTTGTCATTTCTGAGTCCGAGCTGGCAGGATCCCAGAATTCTCACTGCTCTTTTTAATCAGAGAAGCTCTACTTTCCTCTCTTGTATATTGGAGTTCTCTGGAAGCTCTGAGGTAAAAATACTGCCATTGCTAAAAACAATTTGGAAGCTCCTGATCAGTTATGGAATTAACAAATCATTTGAACCAGACAGTTTAGAAAATTAAATTTTCTCCTGTAGTCTTCTTACAGTTTCTCTTGGTTTATTCTTTATTCTCTCATAAACACATTCTATGAATATGGTTTGTTGAAAGTTTCTTTTTCCAAGGTTCTTTGTTCAGCCCTAGAAGTAAGACCTGATTCCTTTCTTCAGAATTTTCAATTTCTGAATACTTTTCAGAAATTGGCTCTGTGAATATCATAGTCAAACTAACCATGAGTGAAGATGATATATTGCTTCTGAATATCATATTTTGTACTCAAGAAAATACAGGAAGTTTTAAATTAAGGTAACAATTATGGAAAAAGAAATTATTGAAAATTCACATTATGAATGTTTGTTTCTTCTATTTAGAAAGTTCGCCCATCTTTACTCTGTGAAGTAAACACTAACGCCAGGCTGACATGTCTTGGAGTGTGGTTAGACACAGTGCCAGACACAAAAGCAAGCCTTCCTCCAGCAGCAGAGCTTTCTCCTGGTAATCAAATTTGATTGTTTTGAAATAAATAATCTGTTATCTCTTAAATTGTAGAAGTGGAGGAAATCTAGATAATTTCACTTTATTGGCAGCCTGTGTTTATTTCATTCAAGGGGGAAAAACAAGCTTTAAAGGCACTGTCTTTTGTGTTTTAGTAAGTAAAGAACAGTCCAAAATCGGCAAAAAGGAGCCTGGTGACACAGTGCACAAAGAAGAAAAGCAGTCAAAACCTAACACAAAGAAATGCGGTTTAACTGGTGACAGTAAGAAAGCAACACAAGAGAGTAGCCTGGTATCAACCAAGAAGAGAAAAACGGTAGAAGTGTTGGAAAAGAAGAGGAAAAAGAAGAAAATGAAAACAATGCAGTGAATCCCAGGTGTCTCCTAAAAGAACCCTTATAGATGGAATCATTCTTGATTCTATCTCTATGGAATCAAATCAGATGTACCTTAATTTTATTTTTTCCCCTGAGTAAAAGCAAGGAATTTCTTCCTTTGAAGAAAATATACATATTAAAAAGCTACTTTTAGGTTTTTTTTTAAAAAAAAAAAACTGGTAAAATTACTTTTGGCAGACAGTGTTTTGTGAATTATGTATCATGTTGATATATAATATGTTAATGTGTCATGTCATTTTTACTTGTACAAAGCAAATAAAGATCTTTCTCAAAACATAATATAAAATAATATAAAATATTGAACACATTCTTTTTTTTTTTTTTTGAGACGGAGTTTCACTCATGTTACCCAGGCTGGAGTGCAATGGTGCGATCTCGGCTCACCGCAACCTCCGCCTCCTGG
>NW_016107358.1:4799041-4805271 GCF_001604975.1 Cebus imitator | reverse complement strand
TGCACTCCAGCCTAGGCAACAAGAGTGAAACTCCGTCTCAAAAAAAAAAAAAAAAAAGGATATCTAACAGGCACTGGAATTGGCACTCCATCTGAATAAATTATCTAGGAAATGAACCAAGTTGTATGTCTTAATATCAGTCTACTCCTCTTTGTTAGCGTACTTCAGGCCTATTAACATAAATATAGATCATTGCCTTGTTTTTCTCAATTCAACTTAAATTTTGAGATCATTGTAGATTCCCATACACTTGTAAGAAATAATACTGGAGATTCCACCCAGTTTTCCCAATGATAACATCTTGCAACACTAGGACAATGTCACAACCAGGCCAAGATACAATAGAAATGATAGTAATCAAGATATAGAACATTTCTATCACAATGATCCTATCTGTTGTCCTTATAAGCCATACTTTCCTCTTGTGCTCATATAGCTACGCCCACCTTCGTAACCTCTGGCACCAGTGATCTGTTCTCCATCTCTGTAATTTTGTCAAAATTATAATTGGATTATACTTTGTTTTGGGATTGGCTTTTTTCACTCACCATAACCTCTTGGGCATTGATCCAGACTGTTGCATCAGTAGTTCAGTTTTTAGTACTGAGTGAGATGTCAATATAGATATACCATAGTAAACACCTGTGAAAGGACATCAGGAAGTTAGGTATCTAAATAAAGCTGCTGTAAACATTTGTGTACAGGTTTTTATGTGAACCATAGTCTTTATTTCTCTTGGACAAATACCCAGGAGCTCCAAAGTTTTCCAGAATAGCTGTATGATTTTATATTTCTACCAGTAATGTTTGAGTGATCCAGTTTCTCTGCATCATTTCCAGCATTTAATGTTATTCTTAGCCATTCTGGTAAGAGTGTGGTGATATCTTACTGTGGTTGTAACTTAGAATTGCTCTAATAGCTAATGATGTTAATCATCTTTCCATGTGCTTATTTGCCATCTGTGTATCATAATTGGTGAAATGTCTTTTGTCCATGTTCAAATTATATATTTTATTCTTTTTTGCTGTTGTATTTCAAGAGTTTTTTCTGAGATGGAGTCTCGCTCTGTCACCCAGGCTGGAGTGCAGTGATACAATCTTGGCTTACTACAACCTCCACCTCCCGGGTTCAAGCGATTCTCGTGTCTCAGCCTCTCAAGTAGCTAGGATTGCAGGTACGTGCCACCACACCTGGCTAATTGGATTTGTAGTAGAGGTGGGCCAGCCATGTTGACCAGGGTGACTTCAAGTGATCTGCCTGTCTCAGCCTCCCAAAGTGCTGGGATTACAGGCATGAGCCACCACACCCAATGGAGAGTTTGTTATATATTGTAGAAATATTTGTAGGAAAATATTTTTGCCTAGTCTGTAGCTTGTATTTTATCCTAACAGTCTTTTGCAGAGCTAAAATCTTTTTATTTTGTTGAAATCCAGTTCATCAATTTTTCCTTTCATGGATCATGCTTTTAGTATTAAGCCCAAGAAACCTTTGTCTAGCAAAGGTTTATCTCTTTGTCTTCAAGAGGTTCTATGTTTTCAAAAGGTTTTGTAGAGTTTTACAGTTAGTATGTGTTTAGTAAATGTTTAATTTGAAGTTTATTTTCTTGCCTATGGACATCAACTTGCTCTAGTCCCTTGTTGAAAAGACTGTCCTTCCTCTATTGAAATGCATTTGCATCTTTGCCAGAATTCAACTGAGCGTATTAGTGTGGGTCTGTTACTGGGCTGTCCATTTTGTTATGTTGATCTGTGTTGATCTTTTTGCCAGTACCACAGAGTCTTAATTACTGCAGCTATATAATAAGCTTTGAATTTAAGTAGAATGATTCTCCCCCTTTTCCCTTCTGCCTAAAATGAAGGATAGTTCTATGCTTCTCTCCAAAAAAAAAAAAAATTATTTACAGTCGTGTCACGTAATGACAGGGATACATTCTGAGAAATGCCTCATTAGATGATTTCATTTTCTGTGAACATCATAGGGTGTACTTACACAAACCTAGATGGTAGAGCCTGCTAACACACCTAGGCCATATGGTACAGTCATACTCTTAAGTGACCACCATTGTATATGCCATCCATTGTTGATCAAAATGTCATTATACTGCAACCTCTGCCTCCCAGATTCACGAGATTCCCCTGCCTCAGCCTCCCTAGTAGCTGGGATTACAGGTGCACACCACCACACCTGGCTAATTTTTATCTTTCTAGTTCTATCTATTTTGAGATGGAGTCTCGCTATCACCCAGGCTGGAGTGCAATGATGTCATCTTGGCTCACTGCAACCTCTGCCTCCTGGGTTCAAGCAATTCTCCTGCCTCAGCCTCCTGAGTAGCTGGGATTACAGGCGCCCACCACCTCACCCGACTAATTTTTGAATTTTTTTTTTTTTTTGGTAAAGACAGGATTTTACCATGTTGGTCATGCTGGCCTCAAACTCCTGACCTTGTGATATGCCTGCCTCAGCTTCCCAAAGTGCTGGGATTACAGGCATAAGCCACGTGCCCGACCATAATTTTTCTATTTTTAGTAGAGACAGGGTTTTGCCATGTTGGCCAGGCTGGTTTCGAACTCCTGACCTCAGGTAATCTACCTGCCTCGGCCTCCCAAAGTGCTGGGATTACAGGTGTGAGCCACCTCACCTCATCCATATTGTAACATGTATCTGTATTTCTTTTTATTGCCAAATAATATTTCATTGTATGGATATAACACAATTTGTTTAATCCATTCAATAGTGGATGCATATTTGTTTCCTCTTGGCTAATATTAATAATGTTGCTTTGACCATAAGTTTTTGCATGGACATATGTTTTCATTTTTCTTGGGTACATATATACCTAGAAGTAAAATTCTGTCCAATCAGATGATTACTCTTATGTTCAACCATTTGAGGGACTGCTATACTGTTCTTTTTTTTTTTTTTTTTTTTTTTGAGACGGAGTTTCGCTCTTGTTACCCAGACCGGAGTGCAATGGCGCGATCTCGGCTCACCGCAACCTCCGCCTCCTGGGTTCAAGCAATTCTCCTGCCTCAGCCTCCTGAGAAGCTGGGATTACAGGCACGCGCCACCATGCCCAGCTAATTTTTTGTAGTTTTAGTAGAGACGGGGTTTCACCATGTTGACCAGGATGGTCTCGATCTCTTGACCTCGTGATCCACCCGCCTCGGCCTCCCAAAGTGCTGGGATTACAGGCTTGAGCCACCGCGCCCGGCTACTATACTGTTCTAAAGCGGTCACACCCTTTATATTTCCACCACCAGTGTATGAGTGTTCCAATTTTGCCACATCTTTGCTGACACTTGGTTTTTGTTTCTATTTTGGCCATTCCAGTGGATAGGAAGTAGTAGCTCATTGTGGTTTTCATTTGCATTTTCTGATGGCTAATGATAATGAGCCTCTTATCATTTTGCTTTTATCTTTTTTGAAGAAATGTTTATTCAGATATATTGCCCATTTTTAAATTGTTACTTATTGTTTTACTATTGACTTGTAAGAGTTCTCTGTATATTCTTGATACAAATCCGTGATCAGGTATGTGATTTGCAAATATTTCTCCCCTTCTGTGAGTTATCTTTTCATTGTTTGGTTGGTATCCATTTGAAGCACAAGTCTTTAATTTTGATGAAGTCCAGTTCGTTTTTTCTTTTGTTGCTGGTGCTTTTGGTTTTATATCTAAGAAGGCTTTGCCTAATCCCAGGTAATCAAGTTTTATGCCTATATTTTCTTTAATGAGTTTTGTAGTTTCAGCTGTGGCATATATGTCTATGTTCTATCTATCTTGCATTAATATTAGTGTGAAGGAGTTCAACCAATTGACATAAATATAGTTTACTTCTGGATTTTTTTTTTTTCAGATGTACCTTCGCTCTTGTTGCCCAAGTTGGAGTGCAATGGCATGATCTTGGCTCACTGCAACCTCCGCCTCCTGAGTTGAAGCATTCTCCTGCCTCAGCCTCCTGAGTACCTGGGATTACAGGAGTGCGCCACTACGCCTGGTTACTTTTTGTATTTCAGACCTTACTTTACATAATAGCTCTACCAGTGACGAGGGCTGTTGGTAATACAATTCTCTGAGGTGGAGTTTCTTCAAGTATAAGGTAGGGGAGAGGGTGCCAGAATCATGATGGATGATCCTAATTAAGGTTTGAGGCTTGCGCCTACATAGGGAAGAATGAGCTCCTAAAGCCATTCCCTGCCGGTTAAGACAAGTCTCCTTATTAATTGTTCAGGAAAGTCTTCAATTAAAGTGAAGATCTGGCATACTGCAGTTGCCGCAAGTTTTTAGTCATTATCAGCTTTGGCTGGTTAGAATCAGCTATGATAAACACGGGCATCAATTCTGCTATCTGGAAAGTAGGTGCTGCGGCAAGTGGAAAGTTTTTCCTTAAGAATATGCGCTACAATTTGCTTTATTCACTGACGATTCTATTGATCAGATTTGTCAATGTTGATACTTGCACGGGAGGAAGGAGGGAGAGAAGTCAACGATGACAGCAAATTTTAGTGTAGAGCAACTGAGCGAATGGTGGTGCAGGAAACAAGGAAGAGGAGCGGCTTGGAGGTGGGAATGGAGATAACGTCACGCTGTGGACATTTGGGATCCACAGAGCTGGGTGGAGATCAGATTTCACTTGCTCTCTCTCCTCCTTTAAGATGCTTCTCAGGTAGCCTCACTCCCTAAAACAAACGGATATTTGGCAGTGAGCCACATTCTGCAGCCGCCATGTTTTCTTGCAGGTAGAAGGCAGGCCCTTTCTGGTGTAAACAAATGAGATCGGCTTTGAGTGACAATCCTCCCTGACGGCCAATATCTGGTTTATACCCTGTAACTTGTCCCTCTATTAATGGGCTTCTTCAGAATCCAGCCTCAGAAGCCCTCCTCCCGTAGCGGTGGCCTTCACCTCCGGCCTGGCGCGGCTCACGTGGTCCAGCTTGTGCAAGACCCAATTCCAACTCCGTGTTTCTGGCCTTTGGGCACTCATGATAGAACCTGGGACTGGTGCTGGTCGGTCCTGTAGGCGCTGTGGATCGAGGAAGTACAGAGACTCCCTGCCCGGTTTGCGGGACTCCGGCGCGCGCCGCGATGCCCCGCCCCACTTCCCGCCCACTGGATGCAGGGCACGTGTTGCTACTTTGCGGCTGAAGCCCCGCGATTCTTTGCCTGCCCCTCTCTTGGGACATTGCGCATGCGCCATGAAACCGCGCCTCTCTCCCCGCCTGGGTCCCCGGAAAACAAGCGACCGCCGCCGCCGCGAGATCTGCTGACCTGGCCCGCGCCTTGCGCGCCCTTGTAGACTCCACGGACATTCGGGAGATCGGTGCGGGTACTTGGGGATTATTCTTATTGTTTTCTGCCACTTTTAACTTTTAGTGATTATTTAGGAGTTTCACGGCCGTCTGCTTTTCGTCTCCCGGATTCAGCTGGGCCTTTAGTCGGTGTGGCCGGTGCTTTGCTCGTTGGGTATTTTCTGTTTGTCTTAAAAGTGGTTGTGGACGCGCGGAGCCCCTGAGCTCCTGAGGCAAAGGCTCACCCATGTAGCATAGTGTTGCCTCGTTTCTTGGAGGTTTTGTTGCTCCATCTCTTTAAAAGCCTCGTTAACTCATTGCCGCCTCCAGTTAAGAACTGTGGGCAAGATCCCAAGCCCCCTGCCCTTTCCCGTTTTGTGGAAACTTATTATTATTATTTTTTTTTAATCGAGGGAGGGTCTCTGTCGCCCAGGCTGGAGTGCAGTAGTCAGAATATGTCTCATTGCAGCCTCTGTCTCCTAGGCTCAAGTCGTCCTCCCATATCAGCCTCCCAAGTAGTTGGAATTACAGGCGTGTGCCACCATTCCCGATTAATTTTTTTGTATTTTTTAGTGGACAGTGGGTTTCACCATGTTGGCCAGGCTGGTCTCGAACTCCTGACTCCAGGTGATCCGTCCACCTGGGTCTCCCAAAGTACTGGGATTACAGGCGTCAGCCACCGCGCCTGGCCTGATTCTTTAAACAGAATAAACGGGATATGCATTGCTTTCATCTTGTTAGGCTCACTGGATACAGGATACTTACCTGTAAGAAAATAGGAGCTGTTTTTCCAAGGGTGCAATGTCACATGTGAATATGGCTAAGGTTTCTGTATATTCTATCCTCTATTTCTGCCCTCCTAACAATAACTGTGAGTTGGACACAGACGTTTCTAAAAAAGTTGATGAAATTCGGTGTTGCAGCGGGGACAAAAAGCAACACCC
>NW_016107358.1:4785943-4798501 GCF_001604975.1 Cebus imitator | reverse complement strand
TGGAGAGCTGTGCCTTTAACCACCTCTGATCCAGCCTGTTTTCTGCAGGTGCAGGCCTGGGGTAGTCTCCTGTCTGGACAGAGAAGAGAAGAATGCAGGACACTGGCTCAGTGTGAGTGGACAGTAAATGTCAGCGGAGTAGCCAGGAGCTTCTGGAAACCAGAGTCCCTTTCCTCAGCTGAAAACCCTAAAAGTAGACTGCCTGGGACAGCATGGGCAATGGGAGGATCACAGGACCTATGTGCCAGTGACTTGGGTTTGAGTCCCAGCTCTGGCTTTGCTGAGTTGAGTGGCTTTCAGAAAGTCATTCAACCTCTGTGGGCTTTATTTCAGTGATAGGACCTGTGGGGAATGATTGATTACCTTTTAGTCTGATCAGTAACAGTATGGTTTGCTTTTAAAGCCAGGTTAGCACTGACTCTCACTCTCATGTTTTCAGAGTGCCTTTGCATTGGATTGGTTTCGGCTATGCAGCACTGGTTGCTACTGGTGGGATCATTGGCTATGTAAAAGCAGGTATGGTTTCGATTTTACTTAGCCTCTTAACATCTTCCCGTTGTTCCAGTGAAAAGTGAGTGCCCAGGGTCCCTGACGAACCATTGAGTCCAGTTTGCTGTAGGTCCCAGGCTGGGGTGCAGGCTTCCTTGTCAGTCTCGCAGCTCCTGCATTTGCCTTTTGGTTATCTGGTCAAGCCAAGCCAGGCCTCTTGTCAAATTCCTAGTTTTTGTCTCTTTATCTAAAGACAGGCAGGGGTTGTTGTAGATTGTTGCTATCGTTGACGGCCATGCATCAACCATGGCCCCCAAGTGCCATCTCTGGCCTCAAGTAGGAGGAAACCTCTGGTCTTCACAGACTTGTGTTTTGAAGTCTCTTCATTAGGCCAGGCAGGGGTGTGTCAGTGGCTGTGCTTGTTTCTGCCCCCTTGTCCTTGCCTACATTCCCACCCCAACCCCTGCACCAGAATTCTTATTCTCAAGATTTTTTATTTTTTTTAACTGACTGACTGTTTCCCCCTCTCCTTTTGTGATTTGTGGGAGGTCCTGCCTGTGCAACCCGCCTGATCATGGTTGATCAGGCCTGACTAGAAAGAAGGCCTAGCCACAGTTCCATGTAAGGAGGGAAGATGACCTTCTTTCCTTTCCTTAGATGGAAGTGCCCTGCCTATTAGAGGGGAGATGGGGTAGGAAGACCCTGGCTTCTCTGATAAGATAGAAAAGTCCCTGAAACATCCTCCTCTTGTGTCCACCTTGGTTATGAGCTGAGAGCTCTCTTTGCTGTCTTTCTTTGTAAGGAGGGGTGTCTGGTGGATTCTGTTAGTGAAGCAAGTGCCTCATATTAAAATGAACACTGTGTTTGCTTCCCTCTAGGCAGTGTGCCATCCCTGGCAGCAGGGCTGCTCTTCGGCAGCCTAGCCGGCCTGGGTTCTTACCAGCTGTCTCAGGATCCAAGGAACGTTTGGGTTTTTCTAGGTATGTCTGCTTTTGTATGTCCTTAGGGCAGTTGTGTATGCAGATTAGTCTTTACCAGAGGGCCCTGGTTTGGTGGGATGGGGCGAGTTCATCATACTTAACTTACGACAGTTTCACTGCTTCTACCAAGTCCTTGGAAAGTTTTAAAATGAGGGTGCGGATGCAGGAATTGTGCTGGTTTCTGTTTATCTTTTATGTACAGAACGTGGAAAGATTTCTATACCTCATGAATGTATCTACCCAGTAGCATTAAGCTTCTGTATATAGAAATTGAGTGTTAAACTCCTGTATAACAGTTTAGCGTTAAACTTTTGTAAGGCCAATATGTGTCAACTGTTGAGGTCCCCACTGAAGACCATTGGCTTCATTATCACTAAAATATCACACATCTGGGTTAGGTTTGCATTGGAATTGCAGTGTTCTCATTTGAAAATCACCTTTAGCAGTCAACTAAAATGTGACTGCGGTGGCTCAGGCCTGTAATCCAAGCACTTTGGGAGGCCGAGGCAGGCGGATCATGAGGTCCAGAGTTCGAGACCAGCCTGGCCAACATGGTGAAACCCCGTGTCTACTAAAAATACAAAAATTAGCCAGGTTGTGGTGGCACATGCCTGTAAGTCCCAGCTACTGGGGAAGCTGAGGCGGGAGAATCACTTGAACCTGGGAAGCGGAGGTTGCAGTGAGCTGAGATGGCGCCATTGCACTCCAGCCTGGGTGACAGAGTAAGACTCCGTCTCAAAAAAAAAAAAAAAATTATAAAAGTTAGCTGGGTGTGGTGGCGGGCACCTGTAGTCCCAGCTACTCAGGAGGCTGAGGCACCAGAATCACTTGAACCTGGGAAGCGGAGGTTGCAGTGAGCTGAGATGGCGCCATTGCACTCCAGCCTGGGTGACAGAGTAAGACTCCGTCTCAAAAAAAAAAAAAAAATTATAAAAGTTAGCTGGGTGTGGTGGCGGGCACCTGTAGTCCCAGCTACTCAGGAGGCTGAGGCAGGAGAATCATTTGAACCTGCCTGGGACGTGGAGGTTGCACTGAGCTGAGATCATGCCACTGCACTACAGCCTGGGTGACAAAGCAAGACTCCACGTCAACAAAAAAAACATAAACAAAAAACACGGATGTAGAAGCAGGTCTGGAAATGTACACTGTGAACAGCAAGGACAGTGAGTGGTGCGGGGGAGCAGAAAAGTCCTTATCAGGGTGGCTTTCAGCACATTTCTGTTGGGCTCCACCTGTGTGTCAGACACTGCTAGGAGTATGGGTTTATCACCATCTCCACAAACCCCCGGTGTGAGATTGAGTGCCATGCAGGAGGGAGAAGCCTTATGATCCATATACATCAGCCGGGGTTGGGAAGGGAGGTCAGTGATGGCTGATGAGGTGTGCTGGGGAAGGAGGTGGGCCCAGGTCCCAGCTCTGCCTAACAGCTTCCTCCCTCATGATCCAGAATGACTTTCAGTCTGTGTTTTCCCTTTCTCTAATCCTACTCTACCCAGCAAATGACCTCATGCCTACTTCAGGGAAAAAAGCAGCCATCAGGTGGGGACTCCCTGGAGCCTTTAATTTCCAAGCCTCAGTCCTGTTTCTCTCCTCTCCGAGACCAGTGTCTTCCTCTGGGTTTGGGTGTCTTCTCCCCGACCTTCTCCGGAGCTTTACACTGGCAAGGATCCCGTCTTGTATTTGTATTCCCCCTTCTAGGTGGATCCCCCTGTTGACATTCAGGTGTGCTTGTCTCCTTCCCCTTCATGAACTTCTCTTTTTTTGAAACAGAATCTTCCTGTGCTGCCCAGGCTGGAGTGCAGTGGTGAGATCTCAGCTCACTGCGAACTCCATCTCCCGTGTTCAAACAATTCTCCTGCCTCAGCCTTCTGGGGAGGTGGGATTACAGGAATCTGCCAACACAACCAACTAATTTTTCTGTTTTTAGTAGAAATGGGCTTTGCCATGTTGGCCAGGCTGGTCTCGAACTCCTGACCTCAGGTTTGGGAGGCTGAGGCGGGCAGATTGCCTGAGCTCAGTTTGAGACCACTGTGGGCGACATGGTGAAACTTGGTCTCACTAAAATAAAATAAAAAAAAAAAATAGCCAGGTATGGTGGTGGGCACCTGTAGTCCCAGCTACTTAGGAGGCTGAGACTTGAGAATTGCTTGATCTTGGGAGGCGGAGGTTGCAGTGAGCCAAGATCATGCCATTGCACACCAGCTCGGGCAACAGAGTAAGACTCTGTCTCAAAAAAAAAAAAAAAGAAAAGAAAAAATACCACTCTGTTCATGTGTCCCTCTGTTTAGTATCCTTTAATAGCTTCTCATTGCTTTTAGGATGAAAACCCAATCCCTAGTATGGCCTTACAAGACTCCATGTGGTCTGGCCCCTCTTATTCACAAACTGCATCTTGAGTTCTGTGCCACACTGGCCTTTTAGGGTGAATGTGCTGTGCTCTCATCCTGGGTTCTCTGCATATACTGTCCCCTCTGCTTGGAATGGGCCTTCCCATCCTTCAGCTCATTAACTCCTGCTGTAAATTTAGATCTCTGCCAATTTCCTTTCCTTGGCTAAGCCTTGCATGATCTCCTTGAATAGGTTGATCCCCCTGCTATGCTTTTTTGTGTAGCATCAATTATACCTGAAGCACAAATTGTACCTTCTTTTTTTGTGTGTGTTTCTTTAAAGTCTATCCCATCAGACCTGAAGCATTGTAAAAGGACAAAGACAGTTTCCATTACCTTTGTATTCTCCAGTACCTAATACAGTGCTTGACATGTAGTAGGTGCTTTGACAGATGGCCAGTGGGAATTGTGTGCAGGGTAGAGGAAATAGTGTCTGCATGGCATGAAAAAAAAAAGACAGCAGCAATTTTGGAGAAAACTAACACATTAATGGCTAAAGTATAGGTTTTGCAGAAGACGAGTGATAAGTAAGAGATGAGGCTGGAAGGGCAAGCAGGGCCCAGGCTTTGAAGGGCCCTATTTGACCAATATTGGTAATTGGATCCATGAGATGTGGGCAGCCAGTAATCTCCCCCTGCCGGGGGCAGGAGGAATGAACATAGGATGAGGTGTGAGCCTGGAGAGATAAGTGGGTCTGATTCCCCTGTGTAGAAGATGTAATGAGTTTTCACCCTTCTTTGTATCTTTTTCATCAGCTACATCTGGTACCTTGGCTGGCATTATGGGAATGAGATTCTACCACTCTGGAAAATTCATGCCTGCAGGTTTAATCGCAGGTGCCAGGTACTTTCCCTTCTACTACTCTTCTTTACCATGTAGAGTTCAGTTTATTGCCCAGGATACTTCGTGCATTCAAAACCTTACTTGTTTCAGGATATCTGATGCTATGCATCAACTGACATTTGATTTATACACTAATAGGAAACACTTCAAAGCAATAGCTGGTTTAATGGCAAAATGGCATGAGTATATCCATTCACTGTGGAAATGGCTTTGTTCTCATATTTGCTCTCTGGTCCATCCTAGCTCGTCCCTGTGGTGGCCGAAGTTTCAGTGCGAAGCCATGACTGCAGCCTTTTGTGTGACTTGCACAGAAGGTGGGGGGTCCCATATTTCTCAGATGTGGAGGTGTTTTTTATAGAAAATTTTGCTAAGAGGGAATTTTGATTGAATCCTGTTTTTTAATTTTTTTTTTTTTTTTTTTTTTTTTTGAGATGGAGCATTGTCCTGTCGCCCAGGTTGGAGTGTAGTGGTGCAATCTCTGATCACTGCAACATCGGCCTCCCGGGTTCAAGCGATTCTCATGCCTCAGCCTCCATAGTAGCTGGTACTATAGGCATGCATCACTACGCCTGGCTAATTTTTGTAGTTTTGGTAGAGACGGGGTTTCACCATTGTTGGCCAGCCTGGTCTCAAACTCCAGACCTTGTGATCCACTCGCCTCGGCTTCTCACAGTGCTAGGATTACAGGCGTGACCCACTCTGCCTGGCCCTGTTTTCTAATTTTGATTATAAAACCTAAACCGAATTGTGGTTTTTAAAAAATTTAGTTATAGGCCAGGTGTGATGGCTCATGCCTGTAATCCCAGCACTTTGGGAGGCTAGAGTGGGTGGATCACTTGAGATTAGGGGTTCAAAACCAGTCTGGCCAACATCATGAAACCCCATCTCTATGAAAAATGTAAAAGGTAACCGGGCGTGGTGGCACACACCTGCAATCCTAGCTACTTGGGAGGCTGAAGCAGGAGAATTGCTTGAACCTGGGAGGTGGAGGTTGCAGTGAGCCAAAATTGTGCCGCTACACTCCAGCCTGGGCAACAGAGTGAGTGAGACTGTGTCTCAAAAAAGAAAAGAAGAATTTAGTTGTTAATTATCATAAAGACATCCTGAAGGTGGGGGAATTTTTAAAAATCTGTTTTGGGCCAGGCATGGTGGCTCACACCTGTAATCTCAGCACTTTGGGAGGCTGAGGCAGGTGGATCGCCTGAGGTAAGATACAAAATTAGCTGGGCATGGTGGCACATGCCTGTAATCCCAACTACTCGGGAGGCTGAGGCAGGAGAATCGCTTGAACCTTGGACGTGGAGGTTGTGTTGAGCCGAGATCGCATTATTGCACTCCAGACTGGGCAACAAGAGTGAAACTCCATCCCAAAAAAAAAAAAATCTGTTTTGGAAAAAAATTACATGCTCTACTCTAATTGTAGCTGTGATGCTGCTGTATAATGTTTTATACCTGACGCAAAAGAGTCAGTGTGGATCAAGGTCTAGAGCAGTAAACTGAAAAGCTGGAGATTCCAGCATTAATTAGCTTTGTGTGGTGGGGAAGTCTTGCTCTCTCTTGCCTCCACTTCATCTCTTCAAGTTGTTGGCAGTTGCATTGGGATCCAGCTCATGTGTGCTATTTTAAAACCTCAGTGTGAGACTGTCCCTTGGCATGCTTTTTCTCTGGTTCCTGCAAAGATGGAAATTGTACCTCTGACCGGCTCTTGTCTTTGTACCTCCTCCCCTATGCAGTTGTGAGGAACCTGGAGTTTAGTTCCTTAAAAACATAGTTGTCTGTTCTGTCCTTTACCTGACGTTTTCTATCCGTGTTTCTTTTAAACAGTTTGCTGATGGTTGCCAAAGTTGGAGTTAGTATGTTCAACAGACCCCATTAGCAGAAGTCATGTTCCAGCTTGGACTCATGAAGAATTAAAAATCTGGCATCTTATACTATTTTCAATGTATGAAGAGAAATAAAGGCAGCATTTTTGCATCTGACATTTTACCTAAAAAAAGAAAAAAAGCCACCAAACGTAGCAGAGGGGTGGAAAATCAGTCATTACGATTACAATCCTACAGGGGTGGCGAGTATGTTACAGAAGAGCTTAATAGCCTCATAGAGATTGATTCTCGTATATTGATGTTATCACTTTTTTCTGTATCTGTAGGTAAATCTCAAGGGTAAAATGTCAGGTGTCATCTTTGAGGGCCCAGAAACCCCATTCCCTGCTCGGTGGAACAGTGTGAAGAAATATCTTATGAGATTTGGAATATCTGTTCTTTTGCTCATCTTAAAGCACATTTCAACACAGACTGATGTTGAAATTATGTTAAATGAAATACCAATGAAAATAAAGTTTACTATAAATAATATTTCCTATGATGTCTTCATTGCTAGAGCTGTCTAGTTCATAGAATGAGATGTTCATAGCAGCAAGATATAGAAACATGAAAGGATTTTGTTGCTATTTAGAAACCTATTTTGAGTAATTTAAGGACCAAGGAAAGTTATTTGATTGTACATTGCATTGAAGGTTGTTTCAAAAATGATCTCTGAGGATTTTCTTTGTTTTTCAAGAGACAGGGTCTTTGTCGCCGAGGCCGGAGGGCAGTGGTGCAATCGTATCTCACTGAGCCTCAAACTCTTGGGCTCAATCATCTTACCTCAGCCTCCTGAGTAGCTGGTACAGCTGGTGCATATCACCACACCCTGCTAATTTATTTCATTTTTTTTTTTTGTAGAGATGGGATCTTGCTATGTTGCCCAGGCTAGTCTCAAATTCCTGGTCTCAAGTGATCCTCTCTCCTGGCCTCCCAAAGTGGTGGAGTAATAAGCATGAGCTATTCGTACCTGGCCACTGAGGATTTCTAAGATTAGGATTGTGTAGAGAAAAAAAAAGGTATTTTTGTTGTTGTTAATTACTTCATACATAAATGTGAAACTACAAGACTCATCTAGAACTTCAATCATGGTCTCTACATTGGATACATTAACTGGATACTGGTACATTTCTAGTTTACTTTATTCCTGTTTCAGCATGAAGAATTAACTCAATCTGGTACCCCTTGCTTTAGTTTTCATTCCCTCTTTAAAACGAAAGGATACTAGCTACTGAGCTCTACCCTAACTGGCATTGGTTTAGAGTATGAGTCAGGCATTGTATGTATTAGCATAAGCCCCCTGAAATTGTTCGTACTTTTCTATCCTTTTTTATAGGACACTGGACAATTAAGGGCACTTGTGTTGCAATGGTAGAGGCATCAGAAGGCCATAGACCATCCAAACCCACCATCTTCTCAGGCTTCTATAGCTAAGATTTTGAATCGTGATGTTGGCCATTTTTTCACGTGTCATGGAATGTTTTCCAAAGGGCATATATTTTTGCCACCTTCAGCCCTAGATGAGGACCTGGCTTCTCCTGAATGTGGGAATTTAGGTGTCAAGTTGATGCCTGTGTGACTATTTGGTCCCCAGCAATCAGCCCGTAAAATTCTAAGGCAGCCCACTGATGGGAGGCATGAGGTCTTCATAGCTTTTGCCAACTCCTCTTGTCCCCGTTTCTCTGCAAAGATCCTGGGAGTATTTACTGTCACAAGGGTTGTGCTGGGTCCTAGCACAAGCCATGGTGCCTGCCCTCTGTACCTGCTCAGAAGAGCTATGTGTTCTGGTTGAGGAACGACACTACAAGAGGCAGCATATTGTAGAATTAAGGACGTAGGCTTTGACGTTAGACCTTACTTTAAATAATAGCTCTACCACTGACCAGGAATGTAGGTAATTTAATTCTCTGAGGTTCAATCTCTTCACGTATAAGGTGGGGGAAGGACCCGAGGATCATCCTGGATGATCCTAATTAAGGTTTGACCTTGCCCCTGCATGGAGAAGAATGAGTCCCTAAAGCTATTCCCTGCTGGTTAAGACAAGTCTCCTTATTAATTGTTCAGGAAAGTCTTCAGTTAAAGTGAAGGTCTGGGATACTGCAATTGCCGCAAGTTCTTAGTCATTATCAGCTTTGGCTGGTTAGAATCAGCTATGATAAACACGGGCTTCAATTTTGCTATCTGGAAAGTAGGTGCTGCGGCAAGTTTTAAGTTTTCCTTAGGAATATGCGCTACAATTTGCTTTATTCACTGACGATTCTATTGATCAGATTTGTCTACGTTGATACTTGCACGGGAGGAAGGAGGGAGAGAAGTCAACGATGACAGCAAATTTTAGTGTAGAGCAACTGAGCGAATGGTGGTGCAGGAAACGGAAGAGGAGCGGCTTGGAGGTGGGAATGGAGATAACGTCACGCTGTGGACATCAGGGATCCACAGAGCTGGGTGGAGATCAGATTTCACTTGCTCTCTCTCCTCCTTTAAGATGCTTCTCAAGTAGCCTCACTCCCTAAAACAAACGGATATTTGGCAGTGAGCCACATTCTGCAGCCGCCATGTTTTCTTGCAGGTAGAAGGCAGGCCCTTTCTGGTGTAAACAAACGAGATCGGGCTACAGTGACAGTCATCCCTGATGGCCCGTATCTGGTTTATACCCGGTAACTTGTCCCTCTATTAACGGGGTTCTTCAGAATCCAGCCTCAGAAGCCCTCCTCCTGCAGCGGTGGCCCCCACCTCCGGCCTGGCGCAGCTCACGTGGTCCAGCTTGTGCAAGACCCAATTCCAACTCCGGGTTTCCGGCTTTTGGCCACTGAAGATTAAACCTGGGACTGGCGCTAGTCGGCCCTGCAGGCGCTGAGCCTGGGGACCGAGGAAGCACGGAGATTCCCCGCCCTGTTCCCGAGACTTTCTGGCGCGCCGCCATGCCCCGCCCTACTCCCCGCCCCCGCGATGCAGGGCGCTGGCTGCTGCTACTCGGCAGCTCTAGCTCCGGCGCCGCCGTCCCTCTCCCCTGCCCGTCTCTCTCTCTCTCCCGGTAAACTGCGCACGCGCCGCAATACTCCGCCCCTCTCCCCGCCCTGTCGCGCCCCCAGAAGGCAGAGCGCACGCTGCCGCGTTTCCGGCGAGACCTGGCTGCCTTGCGTCGCGGCTTCTGTGCCCTTGTGGACCGTGCGTGCCTTCGGAAGACCGGTGCGGACCCTTGGGGAATAGTCTTATTATTTTCTGCCACTTTTAGCTTTTAGGGATTATTTAGGAGTTTCACGGCCGTCTGCTTTTCGTACCCCGGATTCAGCCGGGCCTTTAGTCGGTGTGGTCGGTGCTTTGCTCTTTAGGTATTTTCTGCTTGTCTTAAAAGTGGTTGTGGACGCGCGGAGCTCCTGAGGCAAAGGCTCACCCACGTAGCATAGTGTTGCCCCGTTTCCTGGAGGTTTTGTTGCTCCATCTCTTTAAAAGCCTCGTTAACTCATTACCGCCTCCAGTTAAGAACTGTGGGCAAGATCCCAAGCCCCCTGCCCTTCCTCGTTTTATGGAAATTTATTTTTTATTTTATTTTTTTTGAGGGAGGGTCTCGCTCTGTCGCCCAGGTTGGAGTGCATGATACGTCTCATTGCAGCCTCTGCCTCCAGAGCTCAAACCAGGCTCCCGCCTCAGCCTTGCCCGGCCTGATTCTTTAAACAAGATAAACGGGGTGTGTATTGCTTTCCATCTTGTTAGGCTCACTAGATACAAGATAGTTTTCTGTAAGAAAATAAGAGCTGTTTTCCAAGGGTGCAGCGTCAGATGTGAATATGACTAGGGTTTCCTTATATTTTATCCTCCCCTTATCCGCTTTATATTTTATCCGTCCTCCTAACTGTAACTGTGAGTAGGGGCCGGGCGCTGTGACTCACACCTGTAATCCCAGCAGTTTGGGAGGCCTAGGCGGGCGTAACGAGGTGAAGAGTTCAAGACCAGCCTAGAGGGTGAAACCCCGTCTCTACTAATATACAAAAATTAGCCGGGTGCCGTGGCGCATTCCTCTAATCCCACCTACTCGGGAGGCTGAGGCAGGAGAATCGTTTGAATCAGGGAAGCGATGGTTGCAGTGGGCTGAGACCGTGTCACTGCACTCAAGCCTGGGCGACAGAGCGAGACTCCACCAGCCACCCCCTCAAAAAAAGAAAACCTGTGAGTTGGATGCAGAAGATTCTAAAAAAGTTGAGTATTGAAATTGGGTGTTTTGGCAGGGACGAAAATCAACACCCTGCCTCCCCCAAAAAGAGACGTTAAAGTAGTTGGATTAAGAGCATGGGAGTACTTGCTTTCCGATTTAGTGGTAGTATGGTTAGCTGATGAAATGGCTAACACATTACCTGATTATAGAGCTGGTCACTGGGTCCTGCTCAGTTTGCTGTGATTAGAATTGAGGTTTTGATGACAATGGTCGGCATCTGTTCAGCGTTTACTATGTGCTAATGACCTATGACTCCCCCCACCCCGAATGCTCACAACAGCCCAGGAAATTGGTAGCAGTGTTATCCCCATGGTACAGTGAAGGATGCTGAGACTTAGGTTGCGTAGTTTGCGGGTTGGACACACTTCTTTCTGACTGCTGGAGAGCTGTGCCTTTAACCACCTCTGATCCAGCCTGTTTTCTGCAGGTGCAGGCCTGGGGTAGTCTCCTGTCTGGACAGAGAAGAGAAGAATGGAGAAGGGCTTCACCCCAATGTGAGTGGGCAGTAAATGTCAATGGAGTAGCCAGGAGCTTCTGGAAACCAGAGTCCCTTTCCTCAGCTGAAAACCCTAAAAGTAGACTGCCTGGGACAGTATGGTGGGTGGGAGGATCACAGGACCTGTGTGCCAGTGACTTGGGTTTGAGTCCCAGCTCTGGCTTTGCTGAGTTGAGTGGCTTTCAGAAAGTCATTCAACCTCTGTGGGCCTTATTTTCAGTGATAAGACATGTCAGGAATGATTACCTTTTCTTTTTTTTATGAGATGGAGTCTTGCTCTGTTACCACACTGGAGTGCAGTGGCACAATCTCAGCTCACTGTAACCTCCACCTCCCAGGTTCAAGTGATTCTCCTGCCTCAGCCTCCTCAGTAGCTGGGACTACAGGTGTGCGCCACCACACCCGACTAATTTTTGTATTTTTAGTAGCGATGGGGTTTTACCATGTGGGCCAGGATGATCTCTATCTCCTGACTTCATGATCTGCCCGCCTCAGCTTCCCAAAGTGCTGGGATTACAGGCGCATCTGGCAGGAATGATTACCTTTTAGTCCCATTCTGTGACAGTATGGTTTGTTTCTAAAGCGTGGTTGGCACTGACTTCTCACCCTGCTGTTTTCAGAGTGCCTTTGCATTGGTTTGGCTATGGCTACACAGCACTGGTTACTTCTGGCGGGATCTTTGGCTATGTAAAAACAGGTATGGTTTTGTCGTTACTTAGCCTCTTAACATCTTCACGTTGTTTGAGTGAAAAGTGAGTGCCCAGGGTTTCTGAAGAGCCATGTCCTTTTTTTTTTTTTTTTTTTTTTTTTGTTGTTGTTGCAAACAGGCACTTGTCTGAAGAGCCATCTCCTTTGAGTCAGGTTTGCTGTAGGTCCCCAAGCTGGAGTGCAGGGTTTCTTGTCAGTTTTGCAGCTCCAATACTTGCCTTTTGGTTATCTGGCAAAGCCAAGCCAGCCTTCTTGTGGAATTCCTTGTTTTTGCCTCTTTATCTAAAGATAGGCAGGGGTTGTTGTAGATTGTTACTGTTGATTGCCATGCATCAGCCATGGCCCCCAAGTGCCATCTCTGGCCTCAAGTAGGAGGAAACCTCTGGTCTTCACAGACTTGTGTTTTGGAGTCTCCTCATTAGGCCAGGCAGGGCTGTGTCAGTGGCTGTGCTTGTTTCTGCCCCCTTGTCCTTACCTACATTCCGACCCCAACCCCTGCACCAGAATTCTTATTCTCAAGATTTTTTATTTTTTTTAACTGACTGACTGTTTCCCCCTCTCCTTTTGTGATTTGTGGGAG
>NW_016107358.1:4778959-4784798 GCF_001604975.1 Cebus imitator | reverse complement strand
GACCAGGATGGTCTCGATCTCTTGACCTTGTGATCCACCCGCCTCGGCCTCCCAAAGTGCTGGGATTACAGGCTTGAGCCACCGTGCCCGGCTTTAGTATTCTTTAATAACTTCTCATTGCTCTTACAATGAAAACCCAATCCCTAGTATGGCCTTCAAGCCTCCATGTCATCAGGCACCTCCTCCTCACAAGCTGCATCTTGACTTCTGTGCCACAGTGGCCTTTTAGGGTGAATGTGGTGTGCTCCCTCTCATTCCGGGGCCTCTGCATATACATACTGTCCCCTCTGCCTGGAATGGGCCTTCCCATCCTTCAGCTCATTAACTCCTGCTGTAATTTCAGATCTCAGCCAATCTTCCCTTCCTTGGCTAAGCCTTGCATGATCTCCCTGAGTAGGTTGATCCCCTTGTTATGTTTTTTTGTGTAGCATCAATTATACCTGAAGCACAAGTTGTACTTTTCTTTTTCTTTGTGTGTTTCTTTAAAGTCTGTCCCATCAGACCTGAAGCATTGTAAAAGGGCAAAGACAGTTTCGATTACCTTTGTATTCTTCAGCACCTATTACAGTGCTTGACATGTAGTAGGTGCTTTGACAGATGGCCAGTGGGAATTGTGTGCAGGGTAGAGGAAATAGTGTCTGCATGGCATGAAAAACAGCAGCATTTTGGAGAAAACTAACACATTGATGGCTGAAGTGGGTTTTGCAGAAGATGAGTGGTAAGTAAGAGTTGAGGCCAGAAGGGCAGGCAGGCTTTGAAGGGCCCTATTTGACCAATATTGGTAATTGGATCCATAGGATGTGGGCAGCCAGTAATCTTCCCCTGCCTGGGGCAGGAGGAATGAGCATAGGATGAGGTGTGAGCCTGGAGAGATAAGTGGGGCTTGGCCCACTTCTGATTCCCCTGCGTAGAAGATGTAATGAGTTTTCACCCTTCTTTGTATCTTTTTCAGCCGCTACATCTGGTACCTTTGCTAGTGTTATGGCACTGAGATCCTACTACCATGGAAAAGTCATGCCTGTAGGTTTAATCGCAGGTGCCAGGTACTTTCTATTCTATTATTATTCTTTATTGCCTAGGATACTTTGTGCGTTCAAAACTTTACTCGTTTTAGGATATCTGATACCATGCATTAACTGACATTTGATTTATACACTAGTAGAAAATGCTTCAAAAGCAATAGTTGGTTTAATGTCAAAATGGCATGAGTATATCCATTCACTGTGAAAATGGCTTTGTTCTTGTATTTGTTCTCTGGTCCATCCTAGCTCCTCCCTATGGTGGCCGAAGTTTTAGTGTGAAGCCATGACTGCAGCCTTTTGTGTGACTTGAGGTGGATGTGTGGGGGGGGTCCCATATTTCTTAGATGTATAGGTGACTTTTTATAGAAAATTTTGCTGAAAGGGAATTTTGATTGAATCCTGTTTTCTAATTTTGATTATAAAACCTAAACCAAATTGTGAGTTTTAGAAAATTCAGTTGTAGGCCAGGCATAGTGACTTGCACCTGTAATCCCAGCACTTTGGGTGGCCGAGGCGGTTGGATCACTTGAAGTCAGGAGTTCGAGACCAGCCTGGCCAGCAAGGTGAAACCCCGTCTCTATGAAAAATACAAAAATAAGCTGGGTGTGGTGGTGCATGCCTGTAATCCCAGCTACTCAGGAGGCTGAGGAAGGAGAGTCACTTGAACTGAGGAGGCGGAGGTTGCAGTGAGCTGAAATCGTGCTACTGCACTCCAGCCTGGGCAACAGAGTGAGACTCCATCTCAAAAAAAAAAAAAATTCAGTTGTTAAGTATGCTAAAGACATCCTAAAGGCAGGGGAATTTTAAAAAGCCTATTTTGGAGAAAGATTACATCCCTCTACTTTGATCATGATCGTGATGCTGCCAGTGTAATGTTTTATACCTGAAGCAAAAGAGTCAGTGTGGAGCTAGATCAAGGGCAGTAAACTAAGAGGCTTTAGGTTCTACCATTAATTAGCTCTGTGTGGTGGGGCAGCCTTGCTCTCTCTTGCCTCTGTTTCTTCAAATTATTGGCAGTTGCATTAGGATCCAGCTCATGTGTGCTATTTTAAGACCTCAGAGTGATACTGTTCCTTGGCATGCTTTTCTCTGGTTCCTCCAGGGATGGAAATTTTACCTGTGACCACTCTTGCCTTAGTACCTCCTCCCCCACGCAGTTGTGACGAACCTGCAGAGTTTAGTTCCTTAAAAACGTAGCTGCCTGTTCTGTCCTTTACTTGACGTTTTCTGTTTCTTTTGAACAGTTTGCTGGTAGTCGCCAAAGTTGGAGTTCGTATGTTGATGGAAATATGATGAGTAGAAGTCGTGTTCCAAGCTGGACTCATGAAGAATTCAAATCTGAATCTTCCACTATTTTCAATGTATTAAGAGAAATAAGGGATATTTTTTGCATTTTTGACATTTTGCCTAAAAAAAAAAAAAAGACACCAAATTTGGCAGAGGAGTGGAAAATCGGTCGTTATCATTACAACCCTACAGAGGTGGTGAGTATGTACCACAAGCTTATTGAGACCCTCATAGAGATCGATTCTTGTATAGTGATGTTATTGCTTTCTGTATCTACTGGTAAATCTCCATGTTAAAATGTTAGGTGTTGTCATTGAGAACCCTGAAACCCCATTCCCTGCTCAGAGGAACAGTGTGAAAAACTCTCTTATGAGATTTAGAATATCTGTTCTTTTGCCTGTCTTAAAGCATAGACTGACTTTGAAATTATGTTAAATGAAATATCAATGAAAATATGGTTTACTATAAGTAATACTTCCTGTGGTGTCTTCATTGCCAGAGCTGTCTAGTTCATAGAATGAGATGTTGCTAGCAAGATTTAGAAACATGAAAGTATTTTGTTAATATTTAGGAATTACCTATTTTGAGTAATTTAAGGACCAAGGAAAGATACTTGATTGTACATTGCATTGAAGCTTCTTTCAAAAATGATCTCTGAGGATTTTTTTTTTTTTTTAAGAGACAATGTCTTTCTCTGTTGCCTAGGCTAGAGGGTAGTGGTGCAATCATATCTCTCTGTGGCCTCGAACTCTTGGGTTCAATCATTCCACCTCAGCCGCCTGAGTAGCTGGTACTACTGTCGCTTGTCAGCATGCCTGGCTTATTTGTTTTACTTTTTGTAGAGATAGCGTCCTGCTGTGTTGTCCAGACTGGTAACCCCTTCCCTCAAGCGATCCTCTCTCTTGGCCTCCCAGAGTGCTGGGGTAATAAGCATGAGCCACCGTACCTGGCCACTGAGGATTTCTAAGATTAGGACTGTGTAGCAAAAAAAAAAAAAAAAAAAAAAAACCAGTGTTTTTTTTTGGTTGTTATTAATTAGAACACCCACCTAGAGCTTGAATCACCTAGTAGTTTGGCCTCCACATTGGACACATTAACTGAACACTGGTGTATTTTTGGTTCACTTTATTTTTGTTTCAGCATGAGGAATTAACTCAATCTGGTACCCCTTGCTTTAGTTTTCATTCCTTCTTTAAAAAGGTAAGGATATTTGCTACTGATCTACCCTAACTGATATCGGTTGAGTTTAAAGTATAATTCAGCCACTTTACATATTTGCATAAGCCCCTTGAAAGTGTTCTAGTTTTCCATCCTTTTTTATAGGACACTGGACAATTAAAGACACTTGTATTGCAGTGGTAGAGGCATCAGAAGGCCATAGAGCATCCAAACCCACCATCCTCCCAGGCTTCCACAGCTAAGATTTTGAATTGTGACTTTGGCCCTTTCTTCATGTATCATGGAGTGTTTCCAAAGGGCACACATTTTGCCACCTTCGGTCCTAGAGGAGGACCTGGATCCTGAATGACAAGGTTCCCTGAAAGTGGGAATTAGTTTAGGTGCCAGTAGATTCCTGTGTGACTATTTGGTTCCAAGCCATCAGCCTAGAAAATTCTAGGATGGAGGCAGGAGGAGGCAGGAGGAGGATGGAGGCAGGAGGTCTTCATAGCCCTTACCAAGTCCCCTCGTCCTCGCTTCTCTGCAAAGATTCCTGAGTATTTATTGTCCTAAGGGTTGTGCTGGGTCCTAGCAGTGCAAGGAACTAGCCATGGTGCTTGCCTTTCTGGAGCCTAGTGGAAGAGGCAGACATCTAAACAAAGGCAATATAGAAATAAGTGTAATGAAGGTGGATCCATATTACTGTGGGGGCATCAAGGAGGGGAGTGGGCTTTTCTGTTTAGGGAGTCAAGGGAGGCTGCACAAAGGAACCAATAGTTAAACTGAGTCTTGTCAATTGATTCCTGAGTCAGTCAGTTGACATGAACTTTTGTCAGTTGCCTATGAGTAATTCATAGACAAGGATAGGGACAAATGTCTCAGGTAGAGGGAGCAATACATACAGTGCCTCAAAGGCATGAAACTGTAGCACATCTGGGTTCAACTCTTTTCTTAGAGATCTAATTCTTTTTAATGGCTTTAAGTTGTGCTGATGTTTACTATTTAGTTTACCATTCCCCTTCTGATAGAACTGTCTTGTTTAATGCCTCTGATAGCTGGGAGTGATGTCTCACGTCTGTAATCCCAGCACTTTGGGAGGATCACCTGAGGCCTTTGATATTAATCCCAGCACTTTGGGAGGCCAAGGCTGGTGGATCATGCGGTCAAGAGATCGAGACCATCCTGGCCAACATAGTGAAACCCCGTCTCCACTAAAATACAAAATTAGCTGGGCATGGTGGTGTGCGCCTGTAGTCCCAGCTACTTGGGAGGCTGAGGCAGGAGAATTGCTTGAACCTGGGAGGCGGAGGTTGTACTACGAGATCGCAGCACTGCACTCCAGCCTGGCACCTGGCGACAGAGTGAGGCTCTGTCTCAAAAAGAAAGAAAGAAAAGAAGAAACTCAATAGTCAGAAAATAACCCAATTTAAAGGTGGGCCAAAGATCTGAACAGATACCTCACCAAAGAAGACAGACAGATGGCAATGCAGATGAAAAGATGCTCCACATCATGTCATTAGATTGTGCATATAATAGCAGTGAGATGCCACTACACACCTAAATTATGACCAAAATCCAAAACACTGATGCCACCAAACACTGGTGTGGATTTGGAACAGCAGGATCTCTCGTTCATTGCCGCAGGAAATACAAAATGGTACAGATACTTTGGAGGACAGTTTGGCAGTTTCTTTTATTTTTTTTTTATTTTTGCAGACGGAGTTTTGCTCGTCGCCCAGTCTGTAGTGTAATAGCACGATCTTGGCTCACTGCAACTTCCGCCTCCCGGGTTCAAGTGATCCTCCTGTCTCAGCCTCCTGAGTAGCTAGGTTTACAGGCATGCGCCAACACACCCACCTAATGTTTTTGTATTAGTAGAGATGGGGTTTCACCATGTTGGCCAGGCTGGTCTCGAACTCCTGACCCCAGGTGATTCTGGAAAAAGAAGAACTATGGAGACAGTAACGAGGTCAGTGGTGGCCAGAGGTTCAGGGCAAGATAGGGAAGGATGAATAGGGAGAGGACAGGATTTTGAGGGAGTGAAAGGATTCCTATGATACTATAATGGTGTATACATGTCCTTATGTATTTTTTCAAAACCCATAGTGTACAACACAAAGCGTGAACCCTAATATAAACTGTGAACTTTAGTTAATAACAATGTATCAATACTGGCTTATCAGTTGTAATGAATGATCTACATGAATGCAAGATTTTGATAATAGGGAAAATTCGGGAGGGGGAGATAAAGGGGCATATGGGAACTCTACTTTCTGATTAATATTTTCATAAACTGGCCGGGCGCGGTGGCTCAAGCCTGTAATCCCAGCACTTTGGTAGGCCGAGGCGGGTGGATCACAAGGTCAAGAGAT
>NW_016107358.1:4776146-4778714 GCF_001604975.1 Cebus imitator | reverse complement strand
ACATGATCTCGGCTCACTCCAACCTCTGCCTCCTGGGTTCAAGCAATTCTCCTGCCTCAGCCTCCTGAGTAGCTGGGATTACAGGTGCCAGCCACCACACCCAGCTAATTTTTGTGTATTTTTAGTAGAGATGGGGTTTCACCATGTTGGTCAGGCTGGTCTTGAACTCCTGGCCTCAAGTGATCTGCCCGCCTTGGCCTCCCAAAGTGCTGGGATTACAGGCGTGAGCCACTGCACCTGGCCCTAAAATGGCTTTTTTTAAAGTCTACTAAATAAGATAACAACAACAAATAGCATTCAGAATATAATGTTTAAAAACATAATGAAAACACACTAGTTAACCATATTTATTTTAACATCTGAATAGAGTTTAAAAGTTTCCCAGTAACAGAAAAGACTGCACAGCTTTGAGATATTGATTTAAACTGTACAAATACATCTAACCATTACCACTAGGATAAATTACTCTTCAGATTTTAACATTTTTCAACATCTTACATCTGAACAGCTGAATCTTCTATACAAAAATATCATTATTATTTTATAATATGCCTTTGGATAATGCCCACAAGGTGATACCTATTACAATAGCAGTTGTTACAAAGTCACAAAATACATAAAAATCTCAGCAGTTGATAACATTATTATTCTTTAAAAAGAATATACAGTACTATCCAGTCCAGAAATTGCAAGTTTAAACAGAGTAGTGCAAAGTTCAAAGTGCCTATTTAAAATACCAGTTTGGAAATAAACTAAGAAAATAATATATGTACTATGTGAAATCACTGCCCCAGCAGCTGAACGCACTTGCTTTAGAGCAAATGTGAAGGTCAGAGCTGAGTCAGTGGTCAGCAGCATGAGTTGGCTTGGGGGAACCAGCTGGTAAGCTTCATCTTTGTGCCTGGTAGGGACACACCAACAAAGCAGTTTGAAAAGTCCAGTGAACCAGCATCAAACATAGTTTCAAGAACTTTCTTAATGATGTCAAACCAAGAGAACCCTGACTTGATTAATATGGAAGTCATCAAGCCATTGGGTTTGACGGTCACCTTGAATTCATGGGAGATGTACTGGTCAAGATCAAAACATAGATATCTACTAAAATCCGGTGGCATAACTTTGATGTTAAAGATAAATTTATTTCTAAAAAAAGAGCCAGGCACAGTGACTCACACCTGTAATCCCCACACTTTGAGAGGCCGAGGCGGGTGAATCTTCTGAGGTCAGGAGTTCGAGACCAGCCTGGCCAACATGGTGAAACCCCGTCTCTACTAATAATATAAAAATTAGCCAGTCATGGTGGTGCAGGCCTCTAGTCCCAGCTACTAGGGAGGCTGAGGCAGGANGCCTGGTGATGGAGTGAAACTCTGCCTCCAAAAAAAAAAAAAAAAAAAAAAATGTCCTGCTCAATACTGAAATTGCCATTGCTCCCATAGTTTCAAAGTAGAAAAACTAATAACTGCAATCTTTCTGCCATTGACAAAATGGCAGTGCAGAGCCTTAGCCAAATAAGAATCACAGCTGACAGGCAGCAGAGGTTGGCCCAGCTGCTGTGCAAAAACAAAAGAGCCAGTCACTGCAAAGTGATGAAATAATAAATCATTTGGTCACATACAACAAATGAAACTAAAACGCTCTAAACATTTTCTGGAAGTTCCTTTCTTTAAGGATTCTTATTGGATTTACTGTTTATTAAATTGTAGATTGAATACTTCATACTTTGGCAAATAGTTTATTCAATACTTTGTAACATCTTACTCATATATAAACACTGGGCAATGATGCTAAGAAAATGGATTTCATGGAAAGAAAAACAGGAGATGACTTTTGCTCTTCCAGGTACCCACTTTTGCATATTTCTTCCAGAACTCAGTAGCAGAAATAGACATTTGTAGACATTTCCCACGGTCAAGGAACTTGCATGTACGCTATGGAGCAATGCTGTGGGTTTCAACCACAGACTCCTACCGGTGGCCTCCATACTTAGCCACCCAGTCTGTCCTCCCATGCACTGAGGGAATGGGCTGTGCACGGTTCACAATATTTAGGTTTTTTGCTGTAGGATTGTAAGTACGTCCTGAAAACTGCCCCCCACCGGTTTTTGTGTTCCAGGTATATTCTGAAAGAAATCAGATTCGGAAATTAGAATTTTACTCATTTGCTTATCAAACTCAAAATAAAAAAAAATCATCCTCTCATTTGATGGGGGAAATGTGAATTTATGTTTAAAAGATTAACTCAGTACTCTTGAGGCTTTTTAAATGTTAAAACCAAAAATTGTAGTGCAGTATTATATTGACATCAGTTAGAATTTCCAGTAGCTAGCCAGTCACAGTGCCTTATGCCTGTAATCCCAGCACTTTAGGAGGCCAAGGCGGGTGGATCACCTGATGAAGTCAGGAGTTTGAGACCAGCCTGGTTAACATAGTGAAACCCTGTTTCTACTAAAAATACAAAAAAATTTAGCTGAGCATGGTGGCAGGTTCCTGTAATCCCAGCTACTCAGGAGGCTGAGGCAGGAGAATTGCTTGAACCCGGGAGGTGGAGGTTGCAGTGAGCCAAGACTGT
>NW_016107358.1:4747424-4773952 GCF_001604975.1 Cebus imitator | reverse complement strand
AATAGCTGAAGAGCCAATATTTCTGGTTTGTAGTGCTGACACTACTGTTATTTTCAATATTTTACTTTTAGATAGGCAAAGCCAGGCAAGAAGAAGAAGAAAAATTCTTGGCTCAAATTCAATGGGCAACACCCACAATGTTAGTGACTTTGTAACACCACACTGTGGTTACATCTAAAGAATATTTACACAGCATCACTGCAGAAAAATGCATCTGAAATTGTGAATCTATAAAACCGTGGCTTCATGGAGCAACACACATGTTGTCCTATAGATTTCTTTTTAAAAATGTAGTTTTTAGAATAAAGATACTTCTTTTCTATTTTTGTTGTTGTTGTTGTTTTCTGAGATGGAATTTCACTTGTTGCCCAGGCTGGAGTGCAATGGAGTGATCTTGGCTCACTGTAACCTCTGCCTCCTGGGTTCAAGTCGTTCTCCTGCCTCAGCCTCCTGAGTAGCTGAGATTACAGGCACCCACTACCATGCCCAGCTAGTTTTTGTATTTTTAGTAGAAATGGGGTTTTGCCATGTTGGCCAGGCTGGTTTTAAACTCCTGACCTTTGATCCGCCCACCTCGGCCTCCCAAAGTGCTCGGATTACCGGGGTGAGCCACTGCGCCTGGCTGATACTTCATTTTTTATTGGGAAAATCACAGGTGGGAACACAAATCCCTTAAATGGTAGCACCCCAAACTTTTAATCACAAGGTTGTTTCATTCATACATTTGACCATTTAAAAATTTGTGAAAAATTTAAAGTTTCTTAAACATTTATCTGAACAATTTATGAGCTAAAATTGCTTCAACATTTCAAAGGAGAAAGCAGATCATTTTATAGAGAACTTTTGATGCCTTCTTCAGTCCCTCCTTGAATTGACAGCTAAAGTATCACAGGTATTGTATCTGAGGAGGGATGTTTGCTTTTTCCATTTGGAATTTAAATATCTTTTCACACTGTGTTGTAGCTGCCATTCTTGGATTAAACTCTTAAGTGTTAATACTGAAATGAATCTGACCATTTTGTAACTCCAGCCCTAGATAAACCATATTTACTGGCATGGTTTGCACAGTTTTTCTTAGATTTTCACTGTAAAACTGGGAGGTAGGAGGGAATTCTGTGAGCACATGGTCCTGACTAGCTGCTAACTTCAGCCTGGGGTGAACAAGGTATTAAGTGTGGACATCCTCAGTGAAACAGATGCCTGGCTGTGGTGTAGTTTGGTGGAGGCAGGGAGGCCAAGAACACCCCACTCCATGGTTTGACAGGTCCTTTCATCCTACTTTTTTTTTTTTTTTTTTTTTTTTTTTTTTTTTGAGATGGAGTCTCACTCTGTCACCCAGGCTGGAGTGCGACGGTGCAATCTCGGCTCACTGCAACCTCTGCCTCCCAGGTTCAAGTGATTCTCCTGCCTCAGCCTCCTGAGTAGCTGTCACCATGTCTGGCTAATTTTTTGTATTTTTAGTAGAGATGGGGTTTCACTGTGTTAGTCAGGATGCTTTTGATCTCCTAGCGATCCGCCTGCCTCGGCCTCCCAAAATGCTGGGATTACAGGCGTGAGCCACCATGCCTGGCCCTACTCTTTTTTTTTTTTTTTTGAGACAGAGTCTTGCTCTGTTGCCCAGGCTGGAGTGCAGTGGCACAATCTCGGCTTACTGCAACCTCTGCCTCCCAGGTTCAAGTGATTCTTCTGCCTCAGCCTCCCAAGTAGCTGATACTACAGGCATGCACCACGATGCCTGGCTAATTTTTGTAGTTTTAGTAGAGATGGGGTTTCACCATGTTGGTCAGGCTGGTCTCAAACTCCTGACCTTGTGATCTGCCCGCCTCCACCTCCCAGTGTGTTGGGATTACAGGCGTGAGCCGCCTCGCCCAGCCAGAATTTAATTTCTTGTAGAAAATCTGTGCTAAAGGAAAGAAGTTTGCCTCTAGTTATGGATTTACTTGATGCCATTATGATGTAACTTTTAGTAAGATATGGAACTTCTGTAAGATGCAGATGACAATAGTAGCTCCTAAGAGAGCCCTGGGAGGATTAATGAGTTATTGGACACAGAGTGCTTAAAACGGGGTCCCGTGCTTCTAAGGTGATCCTGAAGAGTGCTGTGTGTAACAGAAGTCACTCCTCCAAGTCCTTGTTGTTAGTTTCAAAGCAGGGGATAAGGAAGTATTGGGAAGTTTGGAAAAAGAGATTACATGGGGAGGGAGGAAGACATTGATTTTCCTTCTCAAAACCTGAAGGGGAGAGGCCAGGCATAATCCCAGCACTTTGGGAGGCCGAGGTTGGTGGATCACGAGGTCAAGAGATTGAGACCATCCTGGCCAACATGGTGAAACCCCATCTCTACAAAAAATACAAAAATTAGCTAGGTGCGGTGGCACACACCTATAGTCCCAGCTACTTGGGAGGCTGAGGCAGGAGAATCGCCTGAACCGGGAGTCGGAGGTTGCACTGAGCTGAGATCATGCCATTGCACTGCAGCCTGGACCACAGTGAGACTCTGTCTCAAAAACAAAACAAAACAAAAAAAACCTTGAAGAGGTGAAAGAGAAGACCATGTGAGAAGCGGGAAATAGTTGAGTAAATATGGTAATAACCTGGTTTTATTTCCTTGTGGGAAACTGTCACCCAACTGGGAGGACTGGAAGACACATCTCTTACAGAACAGTGTTTTTTTAAGGATTTGCATTGACCACTTGAGAGTGATTAATATTTACTTCGTTTTTTACCTTTCCTCCTATCACCATCTATAGGAAAATCTGATAAGCAGAGTAAATGAAGAAATGAAAAGTTAAGAGAAAGCATTTACTTAAAAGAAATAACAGGAATATGCATGCTAATTGAATAGAATAATTAATATATAAAGGCCTTCAATAGCTTACAAAAATATTTTTTAAAAGACCTACTCTTGACTGGGCGTGGTGGCTCATGCCTGTAATCCCAGCAGTTTGGGAGGCCGAGGTGGGCAGATCACCTGAGGTCAGGAGTTCAAGACCAGCATGACCAACATGGAGAAACCCCATCTTTACTAAAAACACAAAAAATTAGCTGGGCATGGTGGCATATGCCTATAATCCCAGCTACTCGGGAGGCTGAGGCAGGAGAATCACTTGAACCCCAGAGGCAGAGGTTGCAGTGAGCCGAGATCATGCCATTGCACTCCAGCCTGGGCAACAAGAGCAAAACTCCATCTCAAAAAATAAATAAATAAGAGTAAAGTAAAATTTTATATTTCATATAAATGAATGACTCATAAGGCTGCCTGAAAATATTTGAGGCTTTATAAAAATCTCTGCTGTATATAAAATGTTTACTTATTTTGTTTCAGCGGAGAGATAATAAAGCAATTCTTTTCACAGATAAGGTAACTGTAGTACTATTTAAGCAGTTCTATTGCGGTAAGATATAAAAAATTAAAGAAGTCTAGGCTTTAAACATTTTTAGCTCCAAGACTGGCAACTCTAATCAGGTGTTTTAATATAGGATCCTGTTAGGATGGGCTGCGAGCATACTTTCAGAGTCAACTTTTAAATTAAACTACAGGCCGGGCATAGGGGCTCATGCCTATAATCCCAGAGTTCTAGGAGGCCAAGGTGGGAGGGCTGCTTGAGCCCAGGAGTCAAGATCAGCTTGGGCAACATAGCAAGTTGCCCAAAAAGAAATTTTTTTTAATTAGCTGGGTGTGGTGATGTGCGCCTGTAGTCCCATCTACTCAGAAGGCCGAGGCAGGAGGATCACTTGAGCCCAGGAGTTCGAGGCTGCAGTGAGCCATGACTGCACCACTGCATTCCAGCCTGGGTGACAGAGCAAGGCTTTTTCTCTATAAAAGAGAGTTAAAATAAATAAACTACAATTAGGCATCTTATCAAAGTTCTAATGATTTGTTTTAATGTTTATTTTTGGTGCTTCACTAAGAATGTCTATTTCAGACTAAAATGATTCAGAGACCACTCATGGTCAAATCTGATTGGCTTAAGTACAAAATCATCACCCTCCATTTCAAGTGTGTACCCACATATGTGCATGTCACATGTCACGCCACTGGGGAGCAAGCTTACCTCAGTTTGGCATAATGCTGGAGGGTGGAGGGATGAACCCTTCCCCATCACACTCTATTGCAAAGCAAAAGGCAGGGCGTGAAAGTCCCATCGTTAATTTCTATGGTCTAAGATGGAACTATAGAGAAACCTCATGTTACTGGCTGGGCACAGTGGCTCATGCCTGTAATCCCAGCACTTTGGGAGGCTGAGGTGGGTGGATCACCAGATCAGGAGTTTAAGACCAGCCTGACCAACATGGTGAAACCTCATCTGTACTAAAACTACAAAAAGTAGCCAGGTATGGTGGCGTGTACCTGTAATCCCAGCTACTCGGGAGGCTGAGGTAGAGAACTGCTTGAGGTGGAGGCTGCAGTGAGCCGAGATTGCACCACTGCACTCCATCCTGGGCAACACAGCAAGACTCCATCTCAAAAAAAAAAAAAAAAAAAAGGAATCCTCAAGTTAACTTATTCATACACAGACTGTCAGCATCTATGAAGCTTTCCCTCTGTGCCAGGTCCTGGGCAGAAGGCTCTGGAAAAGGCATTTTCTCACATCTCGCTGTGCAGCACAGCACCCTCTTTGGAAGTGGATTAAGTGAGTTTCCATTCCAGCTCCACTAGCTGTGTGACCTCAGATAAGTTACCTCACCTACACTTCATTATTTGTAAAGAAGAGATCTAGCTATATCATCATGAGGATTAAATGATATAATCCCAGTAAGCCCTTTACACTATGCCTGGCAGAGACTCCCCATTTAATTACAAGTAGCTCTTATAATTATTAGATCCTCAACTCCACATTTTTGGAAGAAAAATAGGACATTTTGGTAAAAACAAAAAGCAATGCACTAATGAGGTGAGGCTGACTAAAAGTCTTCGCTTGGGAAAAGTGACTGCATGAACTTAACAAGGAAAATGTTCCTCTCTGCTCAGAAATCTAAAACACTGTGTCTGAAGTTGTTCTTACCTGAAGCTGTTGCATTGAGAGGTGCTAAGTGGATCCTCTGGCCAGCTGACCCCACTTCTTTTTTGAGAAAGGAAGGAATATATCCTGACTGATTATAAGTAGCGTAACTTCCAAGATTTCCTAGTAACATATCATAAAGTTTCATAGTCAGAAGGTGAATATTTTTGGCACAGTAGAATAACATTGACTACTACCCCCATCACTTCTAAATACTATTTTTGAGCATCTACTATGTTGTAGGCAGTATGCTGTACTTGTTACAGATACTCTTATTCCATCCGTACAACAACCCTCTTAGATCACATTATTATCCTTATTGTGTGGCTCTCCGATATTAAGTAACTTGCCTAACATCTCACAGTTAGTAACAGACTGAGCTGGAGTCTGAACTCAAGGCCCAAGGGTATTATTCAGTTCACCCTGAACATGCCAGGCTTTCTCACAACCCCATTTCTTAACATGGGGGGATATTTCCTGCCATCTCTCAATGTGAAGCCCCCATCTCTCAAGTACTCTTATCTGTCTTCATTCTGTAAAATGGTTGTAAGTGGACCTATTTTTTTTCAGGCGGAGTCCCACTCTGTTGCCCATGCTGGAGTGCAGTGGCACCATTCCGCTCACTGTAACCTCTGTCTCCAGGTTCAAGCAATTTTCCTCTCTCAGCCTCCCAAGTAGCTGGGATTACAGGCATATGCCACCACACCCAGCTAATTTTTAAATTTTTAGTAGAGATGGGGTTTCACCATGTTGGTCAGGCTGGTCTCGAACTCCTGACCTCAGGTGATCCACCCACCTAGGCCTCCCAAAGTGGTGACATTACAGGCGTGAGCCACCACGCCCAGCTGTAAGTGGACCTGTTCTCGTAGGGTTGTTGTAGGGATTGATGAGACTTCAGAGCATGTGACATAGACTCTGTATTCATTAAATGTCAGCATCATTGTCATCATTATTGTTGCCATCATCATCACCACTATTGGTGAATGCTCAATCTGGTGGTAGCATAGGGATGCACTGACAAGGAAAAATCTAAAATCTGGAGACCAGTCAGGATGTCACTGCTTTAGCTGAAATGAGAGAGGATGAGGGTCTGAACCGCGACAGTGGCAGAGGATGAAGAAGGGAACTGCGCAGGTTTACAGGGTGGAAGTGGTAGGAAAGAGGGAAATGTAAACTCCTAAGTTTGTATGTAGCTCAGGTGACTGGATGCATTGTCCAAGAACAGCAACATAGAGGAGAATCAGAATTGGTGGAAATGACATGGTACCAGGAGGACACTGAAGTTGTGGCAGGCAAAGGGTGAGTAGGCAGGCATGGAGATTGGTAATGATCAGGGTGTGGTGTTTCCAGAGTTGTGGGCTTGAAGAAGCCAGCTCAGAGGGGCTGCGAATGTGCAGAGACCTGGAGTAGACAGACCCCCAAGGAACACCAGTATTAAGGGACAGGAGAGAGAACAGGGAGAGAGGTAGATGGTAGGAGCAACAGGGCATGGAAATCCAAGAGAATGCACATTGAGTGTGAAAAAAAGGAATGGGAGGTGAGGCAGAGAGCTTGGATGGGACCAGCACTGCCCATGGGATCTGGCCACTGGGATGTCAAGATCTAGTGGGAGCTGCTGCACTGGCAGGAAGCAGACTGAAGACAAACGACAGTTGAGAAGCCAGCCGGAAGCGACAGGTGGTAAGGAGCTAGCTCGCAGGGAAGGAGACAGGCTTGTCCCTAGAAGGTGAAACGGGGCTCTGATCACCCTCATGGTTTCAAAGCACTGTTCAGTAAACAGTGTTTTTTCCATAGTGTTATCTGTTCACATGTCTCAACACTGGGCTCCGTGTTCCTGATGTCTCCCACGGCACATCAGGCTCTCAACAAATGTCTGCTCTTGAAGCAACGATTGTCAAAGTGCAATATTATGTTATCAGCCCCTAAAGGACTGTATACAGAAAGCATGTTCTAAATCTATACCTGTTTAACTCTACTAAATTTTGCATAAGTTCAGCTGCCTACTTTAAACTTTTTCCCATCTTAGAAACTCATTCTGAAAGACTTATCGTTCTTTTTTTTTGAAAGACAGAGTCTTGTTCTGTTGCCCAGGCTGGAGTGCACTTAGTGGCGTGATCTCAGCCCACTGCAACCTCCGCCTCCTGGGTTCAAGCGACTCTTCTGCCTCAGCCTCCCAAGTAGCTGGGACTACAGGCGCATACCACCACTCCCAGCTAATTTTTGTAATTTTAGTAGAGACAGGGTTTCATCATGTTGGTCAGGCTGGTCTCGAACTCCTGACCTCGTGATCTGCTTGCCTCGTACTCCCAAAGTGCTGGGATTACAGGCATGAGCCACTGTATCCGGCCCCCAGTTAACTTTTTTAAAAAAGTCATTGTTCATGCGTAAAAAATGAGTTTCAGAACTTTAAGAAAAAATTCTAGGAATATTGATCACAAAATTAGAAAATATTCTTTTAATTCTTTTCCTTAGAATTATTTGCTTGATTTCTTCTATAAAATTCCATAATTAATTTAAGAAGACCAGCATAGAGCTTTTTGAGGCAAATTTATCTTAGAATGTCAACTACTGAAGAAAGATATTCTTGATGAGATAGGATGCTTTTCTTTATCCTAGTCCAGACTTGACTTCTAAAAGCAGATCATTTTGGCCTTTTATGTCAGGATCAGGGGCAAATGTTGAGAAGAAAATTAGACAAGGGATTCAAAGAACAAATTGCATTCATCTGATGCTCAGAAATTACCTTGTGGGTCCTCTAATTTTTCAGGAAAAGTTTCATTGCATGATAGTTTTTCAATTGGTTTAATTATGCTGTCTTCTAAAGGGAAGGCAGATGGAAAGAAAGAATAATAGGAGAATGTTTTAGGAAAAGCAGAGAAAAATGGATTAGATGATTAATGAAAAGACCCAGCAAGAACCCTTGAAAATGCAAAAATGTCCCCATGTGCTGTCACGGCATTTATTTGATGCCAACTGGATATTCCCTTGAGACTCAAAAGTTGTTCTACTGTCATTTAATTGAATTTGTATAACTGGTTGGTTCAGTGAATATTATTTTTACATATCTGAGGAAAAAATAAGTAAATTACAGTGGTGAAGTGTATGACACCTCAGCAACATTAAATGCTTAAGCTGAGTTTTAAAGAATCTGGAAAACTTGTAAAAAGTCCAAATGTATTGATGTCACATCAGAATATCTCATAAACTACTCACTCATTATAATGGTAATTGTCAAACTTTTTTGATCCAATATCACCTACATTAAAAAACAAACTACCTTTTCACACACTTCTAAGTTGATATTTGAAATTTTTAATCATAAGTTTAACAGTTGCAAAGGATGTTATTTCTGATATATTGTAACTATAGGCATTTTAAAAATAAAACTATTAGTGATTTTATGCCCTCCAATAGTGACATAAAAATACATGAGCAAGTTCCTTTTTGACACTTGGATATTTCACATTAATTCCTTTTTCCCCTAAAATTATGTTTTTATTTATACCTCAGCTTCAAAATTTTATCCAAATGTAATCTTAAAAGTCTTAAAATTGGTCACTCTAAAATATATGCAAATTAAAATTTTTTAAAATTTCTTGTAACCATAAAGATATTAAAATACGGTTATAATTACAATGAATAATTGTATATAATTAATCAAAAAAGATGAATATTATATATTTTGATTACTAAACATAAAGTTTTCTGGAAATGCATCTCTTAATGAGAAAGATGGAACTTTTTTCAAGTAGTTCATGTATCAACAAATGAATATTTGTTGCTAGAATCACAGCATCAGGGCTATTTCCTCTCTTCTTTTTTCTTCCTTTTTCGAAACAGAAGCACGAAGAAATCTTGCTAATAGAAATAGTTGGGGATGAAAGGGGTTTTGTGATAGCTTCACCACTCTATTCTTCAAACACTCTTCAAAGTTATAGATGAAAATTCATATACTGATCTCATAAAAAACAAACATTTTTAAAAAAATTACCTGTCAGCTAACAACTCAGGCCCTCCTTCAATTTTCTAAATGCTGAGAACTGTTAAGACTCCCTGACTTTAAAAAAGATCTGTTCCTCAGTCATCAAATCAAAGTTACTTTCTCAACAGTGACCTCAACATAGCAAAATTTCCATATCATTGGCACCCCAGTTATTTTTACATTTTGGAGAAAAAGAAAACACACCATGGTGGCCAGTGAAAAGTCGTCTTGTCTTTTGTAAAGGAGGAGAATAGAGACTCTTTGCTAGGGCAGATCCATTTCAGCAAAGACTCAGATGGAGGTTGAGAATTCCCTTAAAATTATCTATACTCAAGTAACAGTGGGAAAACCTTTTTTTTATTATTATACTTTTTAATATATAGAGACATGGTTCTGCCATGTTGGCCAGGCTGATCTTGAACTCCTGGGCTCAAGGGACCTGCCCGCCTCTGCCTCCCAAAGTGCTGGGATTACAGGCATGAGCCACCATGCCCATCCCGCTGAAAACAGCTCTATTGAAGAGGCAGTGTTACAACTCCATGACTGCTCCAGCAGAGCAGGGCTACGCCTAGGCAGAGAGTAGCAGAAAACCTTTGCATATCCCCCAGGTCCATGTGTATCTTGGTTGGAAGAGTACTGCAATATATTTAAAAGTAGACATCTGTAAAGGAAAACCATGTATATGTACATTTTATATTCTTGTGTTACCTGCATTGTTCCTTTTGAAAGCAAGTTCTGCCCTGACGGGTCCCAGTGACTTAGGAAATAACTGATTGCTCCACATGTGGGGGTTTATTTCCTTTCCACTGGCTATCAAGGACACGTTCTTGGGATTCACACCTGAGAAGAACAAAGCAGCCACTTCGAAGGTCAGAGTGGATCATAAGCTTGAAGGAAACATATGTAATACATTCAAAGACTAGAAATACCTTGGACAGGAGAACGGAAATAAATGTAGGTGAAAATGTAGCAGACACTTGCTTTCTGATGAACACTAACGTGATCCCAAGCCCTTGGCACAGCCACCTGGAATGCTGACAGTACTTTATAAGCAGAAATGTTTTCTACTGTAATAACATTTGATGTTCTTGGTAAGTTCTTGTAAAAACTGAGGTGGCACAAAAACTTTTCTTCAACAACATGACTTTTTTTTTTTTTTTTTTTTTTTGAAACAGGGTCTCTCTCTCTCTCTGTCATCAGGCTTGAGTGCAGTGGTGTGATCTCGGCTTACCGCGGCCTCCACCTCCCGGGTTCAAGCGATTCTCCTGCTTCAGCCTCCTGAGTAGCTGGGATTACAGGTGCCCACCACCATGCCTGGCTAATTTTTATATTTTTAGTAGAGAGGAGGTTTCACCATGTTGGCCAGGCTGGTCTCAAACTCCTGGCCTCAAGTGAGCCATTTGCCTCGGCCTCCGAAAGTGCTGAGATTACAGGCATGAGCCACCACACCCGACCCAAATGACATTTTCTTGTCACTTGTTTTGAGCATATACTCTTGGCCTAACCCTTGGCGTAGCAGGGAAAACAGACACGTGACTAAGAACTCGGGGAAAACCTCTGAGGTTCAGAGGTATGAAGCTCCGTCTGTAGTGCTTATTTGTATGCGAGATGCAGTAAAATGGAAACTGTTTATTCCCTGTACAGCAGAAAGAAGGCATTAGAAATGTACTTGGAAAAGGGACAGTTTAAATTATGATGTTCTGAAATCTGTGAAATGTCCATTCAGCCTTGGGCTGTGGTACTGGCGGTCAAAGGAAGTTGTTTCAACCTATTCTTAAGAGACTTGAAAACTTCTTGAGCTTGTTTTCTTTTTATTGATAATGAAATTAGAGTGAACTTGTACAGTCTATGCCTTTAGGTCATTCACGGCGAATTTTCTTTATCTAGTGTAGAAATCATCACTGAGGACTCCATTGATTTAAGAAGTGAGAACTGTCTCCAGGCATTGAGCTTTTGCTTTTCACAAGCTGAATTCCTTAGAAAGGCTTCATGTTTATGAGATATATAATAATATTCCTTATTTTGAAACCAGAAATACTGAGCTTCAAAAGTTACCCACTGTTCTCTAAGGAAACACTTCATCAGGCAAATAATTTCCCTTTCTTATAGGATATAACTTCCCTAATAAAACACTTACAAATCGAACTATAATAGGCAACTACTGGCTAGGTGTGGTGCCTCACACCTGTAATCCCAACACTTTGGGAGGCCAAGGCAGGCAGATCATGAGGTCAGGAGTTTGAGACCACCCTGGTCAACACAGTGATACCTCATCTCTACTAAAAATACAAAAATTAGCCAAGCATGGTGGCACATGTCTGTAGTCCCGGCTACTCAGGAGGCTGAGACAGAAGAATTGTTTGAACCTGGGAGGTGGAGGCTGTGGTGAGCCCAGATCACGCCGCTGCACTCCAGCCTGGGCAACATAGCAAGACTCCGTCTCAAAACAAACAAACCAACCATCTTTAGGCTGGTTACGGTGGCTCATACCTGTAATCCCAGCACTTTGGGAGGCTGAGGCAGGTGTATCACCTGAGGTCAGGAGTTCGAGACCGGCCTGGCCAACATGGCAAGACCCTGTTTCTACTAAAAGAATAAATAAATAAAAAAAAATTAGCTGGGCGTGGTGGTGCCTGCCTATAATTCCAGCTACTTGGGAGGCTGAATGCATGGAAATCACTTGAACCCAGGACATATAAGTTGCAGTGAGCCTAGATTCTGCCACTGCATTCCAGCCTTGGCTACAGAGCAAGACTCTGTCTCAAAAAATAAAAAAAAACTTCACCCAAAAAGGAAGTGCAAGATGGGGATAAAACATTAAAAATTTGTGTGAACACAGTTCTCAGAACTATAGTTCAACAAAGAATGAGTTCTGAATATTTAAGTGATGTTTTTAATCCAATTGGCCTTGACAATATTCCTAAATAGGTTATTTTTTAAGTAAAAAAAAATTTTTTTTGAGATAGAGTCCTGCTCTGTTACCAGGCTTGAGTGCAGTGGTGCAATCCCAGCTCACTGCAACCTCTGCCTTCTGGGTTCAAGCAATTCTCCAGCCTCAGCCTCCCTAGTAGCTGGGACTACAGGCGTGTACCACCATGCCCAGCTAATTTTTGTACTTTTTAGTAGCGATGGGGTTTCACCATCTTGGCCAGGATGGTCTCCATCTCTTGACCTTGTGATTTGCCCAACTCTGCCTCCCAAAGTGCTGGGATTACAGGCATGAGCCCCTGCGCCCGGTCACTCAAGTAAATATTTTAAAGTAAAAGGTAAGTATTGAAGATAACTAGTTTAATTCAAGGTCTATTTAAGATGAAGATTGCAATTTTGTTGGAAATAGATATATCCTAGAATTTTGTTATTTATCAGTTTGTAAGTTTTCATTGGGTACCTCCTACACACTAAACACTGTTAGGAGGAAGCATAAATTAATATAATTTGATATTATAATGATAGATATCATTATATGATGGTAATTTCTTGCCTCAAAGGGCATAAAAAAGGTCAGTTAGCAAATATTTACTGAGCACCCACCAGTGCCAGGCAGTGTGTATGGCATTGGAGAAAAAGTGGCAAACAAAATAGACCAGTTTCTATTCTTTGGCACTTATAATCTAATGAGAAGGGAGGCATTTTTAGTTATAACTAAGTAAATACATCATGAGCAGTGTTCATAATGTTTAGAAGAATCTGGGGTGGAGGGGGCAAATAACAGAAGCAACTCAGCCAGTCTTTCTTTCAAATAGGCAATTTTAAGCTGAAATGTGAATCGTGATTAACCCATTTATGTCTGAGGCAGCATTTTTTTTGAATTTTTGCAATCAGACCTTGGCGATGACCTTGAGCAGTAGGATATAAACCCACATGCTGAAGGTTCCAATAATGGAACACTAGGCATAAATGTGTTTTAAGGGGTGGGGAGGCGTGATCCTTGGAGAGGCAACAGTTTGGGCTGAGGAGTTTAAGAGGAAAGAACTCAGAGATGGCCAGCAAGGATGCAGCAAGAACACAGGGTAGTATAAAATGAGCCTGGAGAGTGGAGGAGGGACAGGCCATAAAGAATTTTGTATGCTGTGTTAAGAGAGTGAAAATGCAGTAGCGGAGGCTAATGTAGAAATGACACCGGGCATTGAATAAACAGGGTGGAAGGAAAGATGGTAAATAATGAATGGGAAGAGAGAAGGATCCACAGATCAGTTTCAAAAGTGCTATGGAGGCTGGGTGCAGTGGCTCACGCCTGTAATCCCAGCACTTTGGGAGGCTGAGGTGGGCAGACCGCTTGAGGTCAGAAGTTCAAGACCAGCCTGGTCAACATGGTAAAACCTCATCTGTACTAAAAATACAAAAGTCAGCCGGGCATGGTGGCATGCACCTGTAGCCCCAGCTACTTGGGAGGCTGAGGCAGGAGAATCACTTAAACCTGGGAGGCAGAGGTTGCAGTGAGCCAAGAAGGCACCACTGTCTCTAGGCTGGGTGACAGAGTGAGACTCTGTCTCAAAAAAAAAAAAAAAAAAATTAGCCAGGCTGGTGGCAGGCGCCTATAATCCCAGCTACTCAGGAGGCAGAGGTATGATACTCTTATGCCTGGGAGGTAGAGGTTGCAGTGAGCCAAGTTGCGCCACTGTACAAGCCAGCTTGGGCGACAGTGAGACTGTCTGGAAAAAAAAAGTGCTATGGAGTGAGCTGCTCTTCTGGCCAGCAGTGGTGGGTGGCATCAATTCATGCTCAGAGTCCTGGCCGTAGAAGCACGGAGTAAGACCAGAGGGCACCACTGAGAGATCATTAGCATTTCCACTGCATACTCTATTTGCAACTACCTTGTGATAATTAAAGTACCTAAGGCTTACAGAGTGAGCTGATAGATGGTACAATCCCATTGTAAGTTACAGAAAACAGAATCTCAAAGTCTTGCTTCAAGTACACAGCCAGTCAGTAGCAGGTCAATAACTATGACTCTTACGTCTCTTTCCTTGAAGGCCAGTGTCACAGATCTGCCAATCCTTGTAGTATAATGTCAGGCTGCCCTGCAATTATATGGTGCATTTCTAGAGCTCCTGTAATCCTAAAGGTTGATGCTTTATAAGACCTTTTATACGGTTTTAGGGTTTTTTTTTAAGGTTTTATATGGTTTTACCTTTTATATGGTTTTAGGGTAAAGAGAGGGCCCCCAAAGATATTAGTTTTTTAGTTCTTTTGTTTTTTTGAGATGGAGTCTCATTCTGTCGCCCAGGCTGGAGTGCTGTGGTGCGATCTTGGCTCACTGCAACCTCTGCCTTCAGGGTTCAAGTGATTCTCCTGCCTGACACTCCCAAGTAGCTCGCGCCACCACACCCACCTAATTTTTGTTTTTTGTTTTTTTTTTTTGAGACGGAGTTTCGCTCTTGTTACCCAGGCTGGAGTGCAATGGCGCGATCTCGGCTCACTGCAACCTCCGCCTCCTGGGTTCAAGCAATTCTCCTGCCTCAGCCTCCCGAGTAGCTGGGACTACAGGCACTTGCCACCATGCCCAGCTAATTTTTGTATTTTTAGTAGAGACAGGGTTTCACCATGTTGACCAGGATGGTCTCGATCTCTTGACCTCGTGATCCGCCCGCCTCGGCCTCCCAAAGTCCTGGGATTATAGGCGTGAGCCACCTCGCCCGGCCTAATTTTTGTATTTTTAGTAAAGATGGGGTTTCATCATGTTGGCCAGTTTGGTCTCAAACTCCTAGCCTCAGGTGATCCACCCGCCTTGGCCTCCCAAAGTGCTGGGATTATAGGCGTGAGCCACCGCGCCTGGCTCATATATTAGTATTTTTCATTCCTGAAGATACTCAATTACAAAAATAACTTGGATCATAAATAAATGTCAAGGATTGCTTCTTTTATTTTTATTTTTTGAGACAGAGTTTCGCTTGTTGTCCAGGCTGGAGTGCAATGGCACGATCTCTGCTCAATGCAACCTCTGCCTTCTGGGTTCAAGTGATTCTCCTGCCTCAGCCTACCAAGTAGCTGGGATTATAGGTGTTTGCCACCACGCCCAGCTAATTTTTTGTATTTTTAGTAGAGAAGAGGTTTCATCTATTGGCCAGGCTGGTCTCGAACTCCTGACCTCAGGTGATCCACCAGGCTTGGCCTCCCAAAGTGTTGGGATTACAGGTGTGAGCCACTGCGCCCAGCCAAAGATTGCTTCTTATTCAGGTTTCTATCCTCTGCATAGCTGCTGGTTCACAATAGGTGCTCAATAAATGTTCGTTCAAGTGACTGAACTGAGCCCAACTCTTGTTTTAAATCTTAAGAGGGATCCTCTTGAAAACAATGAAGCCAATAGGTGACAGTAAGGCTCAAGTTTACATTCCAAACAATTATTTGTAATTGAGTCTAAATTTGTAATTTTTTTTTTTTTTTTTTGAGATGGAGTCTCGCTCTGTCACCGAGGTGTCACAATCTCGGCTCACTGCAACCTCTGCCTCTCAAGTTCAAGCAATTCTCCTTCCCTCAGCCTCCCAAGTAGCTGGGATTACAGGCACCTGCCACCACGCCCAGCTAATTTTTGTGTTTTTAGTAGAAACGAGGTTTCACTATGTTGGCCAGGCTGGTCTTGAACTCCTGACCTCAGGTGATCCAGCCACCTCAGCCTCCCAAAGTGCTGGAATTATAGGCGTGAGCCACCGCGCCCAGCCCTTAGTGATTAGACTTTTTACTTCACTGCTGCCCTTTCTTCAGAGATTCTAAGACACTTTAACCTGACCTATCTATATTCCAGTTAGCAGTAAACATTTTCTTTGCTCTACTTACCTGGAAGATATCTTGATTGTTTCAAGTAGTACTGTTTAGAGGCTGGAGCAGTTGACAATTCGGAATCAGACTTCAGGGAAGTAGCAGCAGGTAAGCTCTTGTTTTCCCCTAGTGAGTGGTTGGAGCCTGCGGGTGCCGGCTCTGGAAGCCTTGAAAGCCAATGAAAGGTAGCATTACAGCACAAACAACGAGAAGTTCTCCCCCACCGTCTGCACAGCTCTCTACGCCAGTCAATCTGACCTCACATAAATGGTTTCTATCGGAGTCTTTTGGCTAACTGACGACTTCCCCCTCCACCCCCGTAGATATTAGATCGTGCACAGAATCATTTCTGATACCAGACAATATGTGACAGGAAGCTTTATAACTGAGCAGCAGTTTACTTGTATGTAATATGTTTCTAACTGTCCTGCAGCTGCTGCAGCTGGATTCATAATGTGGGAAGTTGGTGTGTTGAGAGGGAAATAATAGCCATCTTCAACTGTTGACTAAAATAATTTCAATTAATGAGGTTGTTTGGAGCCTAAAATAAACTGGTTTGGATGGCCTAAAAAAACTGAAGTGGGAAAAGTGCTTGAAAAACTCCCATATAGACTGCGCACAGAGGCTCACGCCTGTAATCCCAGCGCTTTGGCAGGCCGAGGTGGACGGATCACAAGGTCAGGAGTTTGAGATCAGGAGTGTGACCAACATGGTAAAACCCCGTCTCTACTGAAAATACAAAAATTGGCTGGGCATGGTGGCCCGTGCCTGTAGTCCCAGCTACTTGGGAGGCTGAAGCAGGAGAATCGCTAGAACCCAGGAGGCAGAGGTTGCCGTGAGCCAGGATCACGCCACTACACTCCAGCATGAGTGACAGACTGAAACTCTGTCTCAGAAAAAAAAAAGAATAGAAAAGCTCCCATATAAGATTTCTAATTACCCTAGTGTCAGGCACAGAAAATAGGTATTTGTGGAGATATGCCTGTGTCTCAGTTGGCAGAGCAGACTTATGCAGTGGCTAAGCACCTAGCTAGCTGTTGGGTGGTGTCAGTACTAAGACTGACTCTGCTCATCGGTCCCTGCCTCCCACAGTCCTGTTTCTATGTTGGAACTGAGGGCTTTCTGCTTCGAGGCTTAGTTCTGTCTCATTCCTGAGGCCTTTTTGACCAGGAAGCAGTGTGTGTGGCAGCCATTGCTACCAGAAGGGGAGGCTGGAACTTCTTTTGCTGCCTGTCTGGGTGTGCCACAATGAGTCCTCCATGACGGACCTCCCCACCACCTTCCGACTGGGCAGCTTCCTTGCTGGGGCCTGAATATACTGCCCAACTTCCATCACTTGTTAACTTCAAGCATTCGTGGTTTCCACTCAGAAATTCGTGCTACCATACCCTACACACCAAGTCGATCCCCTTCGAAATGGACACTCCCTTGGGTGGCCCTTCAAACTGCTGGCCACCTGTTTGGGGGCAGTTCCAGGCACAGGTACATCTGCTTCGGGGAATTGTCCCACCATTTCTGGCATCTTTCCCTTCCCGAGCCCACTGCTGTTACATCACTCACTGAAATTCTACCCATTCTCGCCAGGCACGGTGGCTCACACCTGTAATTCTAGCACTTTGGGAGGCCGAGGAGGGCAGATCACCTGAGGTTGGGAGTTCGAGACCAGCCTGACCAACATGGAGAAACCCCGTCTCTACTAAAAATACAAAATTAGCTGGGTGTGGTGGTGCACGCCAGTAATCCCAGCTACTCGGGAGGCTGAGGCTGGAGAATCACTTGAACCTGGGAGGCGGAGGTTGCGGTGAGCTGAGATTATGCCATTGTACTCCAGCGTGGGCAACAAGAGTGAAACTCCGTCTCAAAAAAAGAAAAGAAAAGAAAGAAATTCTACCCATTTTCAAAACTGCTCACTCTAAGAAGACTTCTCTCTCCTCATCAGAGGGATCTCTGCCCAGAGACAAAACACCCAGAGCTTCTTGCAGCTCCGTCACTGGTGGCACTAAATACACACACATGTCATGTGGCATAATCCTCTGGAGATCTTATTCTGTTGGTATATATTTGATGAGTTGAGGAGAGGCTTAATACCAACTAGGTATTTAGTAAACCTACTGAATATAAATACAAGTATAAATGTAAGTATAAATATCTTGCTTTTGTTCACTTTTAAGAAGACAACCAGGCATGGTGGCTCATGCCTGTAATTCCAGCATGATTCTAGGTTTCCAGAAGCCTTCACCAGAGGCAGATGCTGGCACTAGGCTTCCTGTACAGCCTGGAGAACTGTGCACCAACACATTCTTTACAGCAATGCAAAAACGAACTGACATTCTCTCTACACACACACACACACACACACACACACCAACACATTCTTTACAGCAATGCAAAAACGAACTGACATACTCTCTCTACACACATACACGCCCCACTCATCTGTTAATATTGAGAATTGTTACCGTGAGAAGATTCTTACCTTTTCAGAGGTATGCGGAAAGATTAGTATTTTGTGGAAGAAACCAATATTAAGCAAACTTTTTTCTTTTTTTTTTTTAAGATGGAGTCTCACTTTGTTGCCCAGGCAGGAGTGCAGTGGTGCAATCTTGGCTCACTGCAACAACCACCGCCAAGGTTCAAGCAATTCTCATGGCTCAGCTTCCCGAGTAGCTGGGATTACAGGCGTGCACCACCACGCCCATCTAATTTTTGAATTTTTAGTAGAGACAGGGTTTTGCCATGTTGGCCAGTCTGGTTTCGAACTCCTGGCTTCCAGTGATCCACTTGCCTCAACCTCCCAAGGTGCTGGGAATACAGGCCTGAGCCACTGCACCTGGCCTATCAAGCAAAACTTTTTTTCATTTAAGGCCCACGTGCATTTATATTTAATGAGTAAAATAAAGTTGATGCATGGCAAAAACATTTTTCTGAGGAATCTGAAATCTTACCGAAATGGAGAATCTTTCTTCCTTTTTTCTTTAAAAACACCCATGCTTGGCTTCTTGGAATGGGAGGCTCCGAAATCATAGTCCTCCAACTCTTCCCAGCTTTCTCCAGATTTGAAGATAGTCTGGCCCCAACGCCTCCTACCACTTTTATGATTCAGTGTGCCATTTGGCTTCTGTGGTGGAAAATCAGTTGTCATAATCTTTAATCATGTACTGAATGCCTTTCACGCACAATCTGCTCTATAAGACACTAAGAGTTCCCATTCTCAAGGAGCGTTCCATACACTTTAGGGCATAATGCATATACACATTTACAAGCATGAAAAAAATTGGGTGGTATATGCCAAAAATATGATAGGTGCTCAGAGGAGAGATCTCTGTGAACTGGGTTGGTGGGAGACTTGAATATTTAGGATCTGAGTTAACTCTTTAATGACACAAAGGATCTGGAAACCTGAGACTTGGCTATGTCTCTTTGGACAAGTGACTTCTCAGAGCCTTAGTGTCCTTTTTAAGTGGGGACAGCCTCAATGAGAAGGACACTAAAGGTGGCATGTGCCAGCATCTTTTACTCTTCTCTCTGCTAGAATGCAGGTACAACACTCAAAGGAACACCAGTCATCCTGTGGACACAGGCATGAAAACTACCTGCTCAGGGTGGCAGATCAGGAAGCCAGCAGCAGCCTGCCTCCTCTGCAAGCTGCATGAGCTCCAGCTGCCCACCACCCGATTTCTTGTTATGTGAGAAAAACAACCCCTACTGTTTAAGCCACAGTGGTTGAGTTTTTGTTGTAAGTCCCTGAATGTAATCTTAATGAACACAGAGGGACGTATGAGTCTGTTACAGAATGGAGGCATCATTAACAGAAATAAGGAACAGGAAAGAGGTCTTGGCTTGGGGAACACAATGATTTTTTTTTTTTTTTTTTGGCAGAGTTTTGCTCTTGTTGCCCAGGCTGGAGGGCAATGGTGTGATCTTAGCTCATCACAACGTCTGCCTCCTGGGTTCAAATGATTCTCCTGCCTCAGCCTCTCCAATAGCTGGGATTACAGGCATGCACCACCATGCCCAGCTAATTTTGTATTTTTTGTAGAGATGGGGTTTCTCCATGTTAGGCTGGTCTCGAACTTGCAACCTCAGGTGATCCGCCTGTCTTTGCCTCCCAAAGTGCTGGGATTACGGGCGTGAGCCACCGTGCCTGGCCTGAATTGGTTTTATACAAATTTACAGAGAGTGGCTTAGGGGCACATAAACAGAAAAATCCAAAAGGCAACTCAAAACTAGGGAGTAGAGCATGGAAAAATTTCAGAAAACACAGCTACATTGGGTGCAGGGAGATGCTGAATGGCCATGCTATTGCTTGAAGCTGATGGTGTCACAGTGAGTGATGGATGATAATAAAAAGAAGTATTTGTCAGCTTCTACACCATTTTCTCTGCCAGGCAGAACAATCTCCAGAATCAAGAGAATAAAAAAACGTTAAGCTCCAGATAAGTAGGATTAATAAAAGGTTACCCTTAGCTGAGTTTGAGTCTGCCTTCTGTTGAATTCCATTTTAGGGTACTGATGCTGAACACTGCTCAGCAATGTCAGTGATATCCAAGAACCTTGTGTGTCTGAGAAGAGTGACAAGGGGCAAAAATGATAATTTTAATAAAGTAGAAGATTGATTTTGGCAAATTCCACATCAGTAAGTTTGGTAGAGGATAAGAGCAGAGATTCTAAAATCAGTTGTTAAAGGGGATGCTTGTGGGCACGAAGGGAAAACAGTGATAGGTCAGATAGATTACCCTTTTCATAAAAGGCACACAGTGAGTTCATTTCATGTAGTGCAAGTGGACTTCAGCCCAGTGGGTGAAAGCAGCAAAGGGGGATCGGCACATAGCTGAGGAACTTGACCAAGAGTACTGACGAATGGATCAATGTCAATCTAGAGGAAGGTTCTATGCCCTGCCCAAGATCTCACGGTCATTCTATGTATATATCATGAAGATTCAGGAGCAAAACAGACAACTAAATAAATCCATAGCTGGCAACAAGCTGGGCAGAGTGGGTAAACTGAGAAGAAAAAATAAAGATTCAAAAATAATTAGAAATTGGAGATGTAAAAGATCTTGCAACTTTTTGAATCCTAGAGATGAAATACACAAGTCAGAGGTACAGAATATGCGATTTAGAAGCATTTATGAAAAAATGGGTATACTTAGAAATTTTAGTTAATCCCAGCTCTGAAACTTACCTATATAAAAATATGTGTGTGGGGGGACGGGGGAGGGCGGCTAGGTTATTCTCTTTAACTTAAGAGAATGCGCAAAGGGTGCCTAGCATATGCATGGCACTTAGTAGCTACTCAATCAATATTAACTTCCTTTCCTTCCCTCACAGTATGAGTCAGCATTTGAAGTACCTTCCAAGGGGCTGGGGGGAGGACTGTAATCGTTGGTGGCACAACTGCACATATTGTTTGGAATGTTGGAGGTGACTGATTAGTCCTGCTCTATACTCCTGCTTGCTGTTTGCCTCCAGCTGCGGCAGCCTCATTCTAAGTAGGAGTGGGGATGAAAGGAGACTTAAAGGCACATTTGTAATAGGAATTGAGAGTTATCAGTCATTGATGAAAGTTGTTATATGCAGAGCCCTTGAGGGAATTGGAGATGTTTCTCTAGAGAAAAGGGCAGATAATGTAACAGCTATTTTCAAATATGTAAAAGGCGACCTTTCTAGAAAAGTGATTAGCTTTCACTAAAAGCAAGAAAACCAGATTTTGCCCAGTGTAAGGAAGAACTTTCTAATATTCAGAACTGTTCCAAAGATAAAGTGGACTCCTCAGCGCCCCAGAGGTGGTTTACAAGTCTTGTGGGCAATTACTCATTCCTTCATTCACTGAACAAACATTTACTGGGAATCTCCCATGTAGCAGGCCCTAGTCGGGGTTCTGAGGCTGTACTGATGAACAAAACAGACAAACATTCCTGACTTCATTGAGCTTTCATTCCAGAGGAAGAGACAAACAATAAACATAAGAAATAAGTAATTAACACTACCTGAGAATGTGATTAGTGCTATTGGGGGAGGAGGAGACCTTGCTTATACTAGGTTGGTGGGGCAGGTGAGGACTGGATAAGGAAATAGATATGGTGCTGTGTAAGACAGATTTCCATCCTAAAATGCCATAATTCTAACACAGTTGGAAGTGTATACCCCAAGGGGACAGCTAGAATACTACAGCAACTAATGAGCTCCCAGAGCTGAACAAAAGACGGAAGAAGTTGTTTTATACTATACCTGACACTTTAAAAACCCATTCTCACTGGGCACTGTGGCTCATGTCTGTAATCCCAGCACACTGGGATGCTGAGGTAGGCAGATCACCTGGAGTCAGGAGTTCAAGACCAGCCTGACCAACATGGTGAAACACTGTCTCTACTAAAAATACAAAATTAGCCAGGCATGGTGGCTCATGCCTGTAATCCCAGCACACTGGGAGGCTGAGGTGGGCGGATCACCTGGAGTCAGGAGTTCAAGACCAGCCTGACCAACATGGTGAAACACTGTCTCTACTAAAAATATAAAATTAGCCAGGCATGGTGGCGCATGCCTGTAATCCCAGCTACTTGGGAGGCTGAAGCAGGAGAATTGCTTGAACCCAGGAGGCGGAGTTTACGACGAGCTGAGATCACACCATTGTACTCCAGCCTGGGCAACAAGAGTGAAACTCCACCTCAAAAAATAATAATAAAAATAAAAAATAAAAACCCATTCTCTCCATGTTCTTTAGCATTTAAGAACACCATGAAATGACAGTACTGTTAAAAATTCTTAAGATTTAGGATCAGTACTTTGGAGTACCTGATTCTTTTAAATTCTTTGAATTTTTCAGCATTGAAAGAACTTTACACTGGGCTTGGTGGCTCACGCCTGTAATCCCATCACTTTGGGAGGCCAAGATGGGTGAATCATCTGAGGTCAGGAGTTCAAGACCAGCCTGGCCAACACGGTCTCAACTAAAAATACAAAATTAGCTGGGTGTGGTGGTGGGCGCCTGTAATTCCAGCTACTCAGGAGACTGAGGCAAGAGAATCGCTTGCACCCAGGAGGTGGAGGTTGCAGTGAGCCGAGATTGCACCATTGCACTCCAGCCTGGGCAAATAGAATGAAACTCCATCTCAAAAAAAAATAAAAAGGCCAGGCATGGTGGCTCACACCTATAATCCCAGCACTTTGGAAGGCTGATGCAGGTGGAACACTTGCCGTCAAAAGTTCAAGACCAGCCTGGGCAACATGGTGAATCCCCATCTCTACTAAAAATACAAAAATTAGCCAGGCATGGTAGGCAGATTCCTGTCTGTAATCCCAGCTACTTGGGAGGCTGACGTAGGAGAATCGCTTGAACATAGGAGGTTGCAGTGAGCTGAGGTCCTGCCATTGCACTCCAGCCTAGGCAACAAGAGTAAACTCCATCTCAAAAAAAAATAAAAAAGACTGAACACTGTAGCATGTAAACTTGGTTGCTTTCATTCTGAAAGTTTTTCTTTTTACAGACCATATTAGAATTTTAAGTGATCTCATGTCAAGCTCCAACCAGAGGACTCAGGGTCTTTAACAAAGAATAATTGTTTTTATCTTCTCCAACATAATTAGAAATGCCTCGAAACAAAATCTTAATTGCAGTAGTCAAACAATTCCATTTCAAGTGTCATGACTGGCTACTCACAGTTGGCATGTTTTTGATGATGCTTGGGAATAGCGTTTGCGGCAGTTTCTGCTGATGCTGTTGCTTTGGAGGTTGCTGGACGCTCAGGTTCTGTGGCGGCTGAATGGGCTGCAGTGGCTGCTGGCTAGTTTTTGGCTGGGATTGTCCAACAGTCTGATCAATTACATCTGGTAGAGGCTTGGGCTCTACTTCAGCTAAAGATGGCTTTGATTCTAATGGCTGCAGCTGCTTATTTAAAGACTGTTTTGATTCCAGATGATTTGAGGAAGGGCCTAATACCTGACCAACTTGAAAATATGGGTGTTTCAATGCCTGTAAAAACACAGAACAACAACAAATGGAAAATGGTTTCACCTAAATGTATTGCACATAAACTATGATTGGCCCTTTGTGAGGGCCACAGGAGCTACCATTAGCCCACAGGTGCTTCCAAGATTTAGAAAGCAGCCGTCATTCCCTATACAGTACCCCTTTTAAAAGGTAACCAGAAAAAATGATTTGAGAAATAAATTGTACTAAAAAATAAAAAGTGGCTCACACCTGTAATCCTAGTACTTTGGGAGGACGAAGCAGGTGGAACACTTGCAGTCAGGAGTTCAAGACCATCCTGGCCAACATTGTGAAACACCGTCCCTACTAAAAATGCAAAAATTAGCTGGGCATGGTGGCGCATGACTATCGTCCCAGTTACTCGGGAGGCTGAGGCAGGAGAATCACTTGAACCCGGGAGGCAGAGGTTGCAGTGAGCTGAGATCGAGCACTACTGTACTCCAGCCTGGTGACAGAGCAAGACTCAATCTCAAAAAAAAAAAAAAAAAAAAAGAGAGAGTCTACTATGAGATGCCTTTTTGCTACCCATGACAGATTCCTTCATAACTAGTCTGTCACGTGTCTGAATTTTTATCATTGCAAACTGATTCCTTGTTGCAACCTCAGGGTTCCTCATTTGAACCACAAAACACAGAAAATCATTGGTGTAGCTATTTTTCATTTCTCCCAAGGATCTTCTATGCCTATAAATTAATTTATGACATACACTGTATGCCAAGGGCTTTGTGATTAATTCTCTTAGTAAAATCCTGGTTGAGAACAGATCTGCCTTCGTAAATGAAAACATCCCTGATATTAAAAAACCTGAAAGATTTAAAAGGTCTAACAGGAAGACTCATCTCACCTGGCTTGCTGTTGGTCGTTTCTTTGGATCCCAATTCAACATTTCAGTCATGAGCTGAATAGCTTCATTACTGGCATTGGGAATCAGAGTTTTCAAGTTTATAGGAACACACTGGGGAAAACGGAAGTTCATAGAAGATGCCAGCTGGTATCCTTCTGGCCAGTCGCTCTGTTTCAGGAGTATGTAAGTGTGGGTGGGGAGAGCAAAACAAATTGTTTTAGTAATCTATTTAAAAAACATAGCAGTAATATAAACATCATTTATGTTTGAACATTTTCATGTTGATCCATATAAATAAACATGAGAATAAAATACCAGTCCAGGTCTAGAATTCAGTGCTATAGCAGTATAGAAAAAACATGAAGCTGAGAGTTAGTAAACAATGTGAGAAGCACTTTTATAACCTTTTTTTGTTTTTGAGACAGGAGCTGGCTCTGTTGTCCAGGCTGGAGTGCAGTGGTGCAATCATGGCTCACTACAGCCTCACCCTCCAGGGCTCAAGAGATCCTTCCACCTCAGCCTCCTGAATATCCGGGACTATAGGTGCGCACCATCATACTGGCTAATTTTTTTTTTTTTTGTATTTTTTGTGGAGACAGCGTTTCACTATGTTGCCCAGGCTGGTCTTGAACTCTGGGGTTCAAGTGATCCTTCCGCCTGGGCTTCCCAAAGTGCTGGGATTACAGGCATGAGCCACCATGCCTGCCCTTTATAAATTTTACAATATTAAACTCTTGTCTGGTTTTTGATCCTGATGGTGATGCTGCTGTGATGATACCTGGGCTAACTCTGAACAAATAAGGAAAAGTGCTTTACAAAGAGGCTGATTGCTAACAAAGATCTCTGTATGTACTATGTATCACAGCCAGTGTTAAAAATGTACACATCTGGGAAATGACAATTACATTAAAGCTTTAATATCTTACATTACTTGTGTAATGTTAACTACAAGGCACATACTAATTTAATTAGGATGTCATTATATACACACTTATAAAGCACATCTCAGAAAGTAAGGTGTAGATAAAATATAATTAATTATAGTTAATTGAAAAGTATTCAGTTCAATAAGTCAAATGTCCATATATAAAAGGAAACAAGAAAGGGTTAAGAAAAAATAAGGTTCACTACACCAGGGGTTAACAGTTGATGTCAATGGCCAGCCACAGAGTGAGTAGGAAAGAGCCCAAGTAAGGCTGTCTGTACAGTGTCAGCTGGACATCACCCCCAAGTAACACTCTAACCACACAGAATTTTTCCTTAAGTTCTTAAGAAAAGGCAAGCACCTGTTTTTCTTTTCTTTTTTTTTCTTGAGACAGAGTTTCACTCTTGTTGCCCAGGCTGGAGTGCAATGGTGCGATCTTGGCTCACTGCAACCTCTGCCTCTAGGGTTCAAGGGATTCTCCTTCCTCGGCCTCCCAAGTAGGTGGGATTACTGGCACCCACCACCATGCCCAGCTAATTTTTGTATTTTCAGCAGAGACGGGGTTTCATCATATTGGTTAGGCTGGTCTCGAACTCCTGACCTCAGGTGATCTGCCCACCTTGACCACCCACAGTGCTGGGATAACAGGTGTGAGCCACCGTGCCTGGCCTAAGCACCTGTTTTTCTTCAGCTGGTGGGATCCCAGCTTCTTGCAGTCCTTAACACACTCTGATTTAAGGATTATGGCCAGATGCAGTAACTCACACCAAGTAATCCCAGCACTTTGGGAGGCTGGGGTGTGCAGATCATATATTACTTGAGCTCAGGAGTTCAAGACCAGCCTGACCAACATGGTGAAACCATCTCTACTGAAAATAGAAAAATTGACCAGGTGTGGTGGTCACACGCCTGTAATCCCAGCCACTCAGGAGGCTAAGGCAGGAGAATTGCTTGAACCTGGGAGGTGGAGGTTGCAGTAAGCTGAAATTGTGCCACTGCACTCTAGCCTGGGAGACTGAGTGAGACTC
>NW_016107358.1:4736872-4747414 GCF_001604975.1 Cebus imitator | reverse complement strand
AAAAAAAAAGGATTATAAGAAAATTAATCATTAAAGTATGAGCCTATTTCAAAATGCAAATACCAGATATCTAGGCAAAAGTTATAAATAATGAAAAATTACAAAATTAAAAGCAAAGTAGCAAGTGAGAAATAATCAAAAGTTATAGCAACTTTGGGACAAGAGTACTTACCTTTTTGGGAGTCCCTAAAACTTGGCAAATTTTAAAGATTTCATCAACCTCACTTGTCCCTGGGAAAAGTGGCCTTAACATATAGAGTTCAGCCATGATACTTCCAACAGCCCACACATCAATGGGAGAGCTGTACACGGAAGATCTCAGCAAAACTTCAGGGGCACGATACCTAAGAAAACAAAACAAAACAAAAGTTATTTTGATTGCAATTTCAAAGGTGGATGGGCAGTAGCAGTCTCCTCTGTTTGGTGATGCATTTCCATCAAAGAGTAGATATTCAGATCCTGTTCCTTCTGTGTGTCAGTCATTTGTACAATGTTCTAGGGGCAATAGGACATAACACATGTTCCCTGACCACAGACAATGAATGGGGCTGGCGACAAATGTGAATGAAAATGTCCATGAAGCCCAAGACAGGAACTCAAATGAATAGATACGGAAATAGTGGAAATAAGTGCTATCTGATATATTAAGAAAAAAAAATAGGCCAGACCTGGTGGCTCGAGCCTGTAATCCCAGCACTTTGTGAGGCTGAGGTGGGTGGATCATGAGGTCAAAAGATCAAGACCATCCTGGCCAACATAGTAAAACCCCATCTCTACTAAAAATACAAAAATTAGCCAGGGGTGGTGGCATGCACCTATAGTCCTGGCTACTTGGGAGGCTGAGGCAGGAGAATTGCTTGAACCCGGGAGGCAGAGGTTGCAGTGAGCCAAGATCTGGCCACTGCACTGCAGCCTGGCGACAGAGTGAGACTTTGTTTCAAAAAAAAAAAAGAAAGAGAAAGAAAAGAAGTAGAAAAACCATGTTATAAAACATTATATTCAGCATCTATTCACCATGAAGCACAGAAAACAAAAGATGAACAAGGATTAGCCCTGAGTAGTGGAGTTTTCTCTTCTTTTTACCAGTTTGAAAGTGCTGATATCCTCAATGGACTCCTCTTCTGTGGTCAACAATATTTTTCATTGAGAAAAATACTCAATTTACAAGAGCAAAGTGAGCTGGTGAGTCCAACACAGAGTCTGCTAAATGGAAGATACTCTCAATTTCTCAATTCTAACTCCTTTTTTCTAACCAAAATGTATAGATATTTCAGTCCAACAGTTTGGCAGTACTGACTAGTTTTGTTCAATGCCATTACATTGTAACGTTAATGAGAGAAGGAGAGAGAGAGAAAGTAAGGGAAGGGAAGGAGGAAGGGAAGAAGGTAGGGAAGGGAAAGAAGGAAGGAAGGAAAGGAAAGGAGAAAGGAAAGAAAACGGATTCCTGACTGGGCCACTGTGTGGGGGCTGCATGTTCTCTCCAAGTCTACATGGGTTTTCTCCAGGGCTCCAGCTTCTTCCCATAACCCAAAGATGTGCATGTCAGGTGAACTGAACTGGGGTGTCTGTGTGGTCCCAGAATAAGTAAGTGTACATGTGTGTGTGTGTGGGGGGGTGCTGCCATGGGTGGCTGTCCCATCCACAGTTGGTGCTCACCTTGCACCCCCAGCTGCCAGGACACACTATAGCCACCTGTGACCCTGAACTGGAATAACTGGGCAAATAATTATCTTCCTTGTTTTTATTAATCTTTCTTTTTCTTTTTTTTTTTTTTTGAGACGGAGTCTCACTCTGTTGCCAGGCTGGAATGCAGGGTGCAATCTCGGCTCACTGCAACCTCCGCCTTCCGGGTTCAAGCGATTCTCCTGCCTCAGCCTCCTGAGTAGCTGGGACTACAGGCGCACCATGCCTGGCTAATATTTGTATTTTTAGTAGAGATGGGGTTTCACCATGTTGGTCGTCATGGTCTCGATCTCTTGACCTCATGATCCTCCTGCCTCAGCCTCCCAAAGTTCTGGGATTACAGGCATGAGCCACAATGCCCGGCCTTAATCTTTCTTAAATGTATGTATAGCTCACATGTATTCAATGTTCAATATTAGTGTCTTGGTCACTATTTAGAAGTTTGGCCTGGGCGTGGTGGCTCACACCTGTAATCCCAGCTCTTTGGGAGACCGAGGTGGGCAAATCATGAGGTCAGGAGTTTGAAACCAGCCTGGCCAATGTGATAAAACCCTGTGTCTACTAAAAATACAAAAAATTAGCTGGGTGTAGTGGCAGGTGCCTGTAATCCAAGCTGCTCGGGAGGCTGAGGCAGAAGAATTGCCTGAACCCAGGAGGTGGAGGTTCAGTGAGTTGAGATCATACCACTGCCCGGGTGACAGAGTGAGACTCTGTCTCAAAAAAAAAAAAGAAGTTTGGTGATGTTTTTGTGACCAGAAACATGCCTAAAATTGTTTATTTTAATTAGCGCATGGTCGAATTGGTTTCATTATACCTTGTTTCACTTAAAGTCATAGTTTCCAAGAACCTATTGATGTTAGGTGAGGACTTACTGTACTTTCTTTGACAAATACTTTTACAAGCTTTATTGATATGTAAGTCACATAATATACAGTTGATCTATTTAAAGTGTACATCACACTGCTTTCTCCTGGGGGGCCTCCACGTGTTTTCCCGCATCTGTCCCTGTGTCTGTCTTCTTATAAGGACATCAGCCTTACTGGATGAAGAACAATCATGTTCTGATATGACCTCATCTTAGCTTGATTACATCTGCAAAGACCCCATTTCAAAATAAGTTCGCATTCCCAGGTAACCAGGGCAAATCCGTCACGGAAGGCTTGGTGCTGTTCTTACGTCGTGAATAAGTTCTTTTTCAGGCAAGATGAGATTAGTTCCTGAGAGAGGGGCTGCTCCACAGCAAGCTTCCTCCTCTTTTTTGCTCCTTCCTCGAACGTGCCCATTTCCCCTTTGACCTTCTCTCTTTTTTTTTGAGATGGAGTTTTGCTCTTGTTGCCCAGACTGGTGTGCAATGGCACGATCTCGGCTCACTGCAACCTCCACCTCCCAGGTTAAAGCAACTCTCCGCCTCAGCCTCCTGAGTAGCTAGGACCACAGGTGCCTGCCACCACACCCAGCTAATTTCTATATTTTTAGTAGAGATGGGGTTTCACCATCTTGGTCAGGCTGGTCTCAAACTCCTGATCTTCTGATCCACCTGCCTTGGCCTCCCAAAGTGCTGGGATTACAGGTGTGAGCCACCGCACCTGGCCACTATCCTTTTATGGCACAGATTAGTTTTCTCTGTTTTTGTATTTCACAGAAATGAAATCAGACGGTATGTGCACTTTTTCTGTTTGGCCTCTTGCTCTCAACATTAAGATTCATTCACATTGTGCATGCAGTTGTAGACCATTCATTCTCATTGTTGCAAAGCATTCCACTGGGTGAGTATACGATGCTACTGTTCATGGACATTTGGGTAGTATGCAGTTGAGATTATTCATGTCTTTTGGTGAACATGTGTATGTCTTTCTGTTGGTGACTCATAAGAACTTGTTTATTTGTGTATTGGCTGTCATGTAAGCAGCTGAAGCAGAGATTTTTCTTTTATTTTTTTATTTTACTGCTATGTTCTCTGTGCCTAAAATGATGTTTGGCACATAATAGGTGTTCAACAAATATTTGTTGAATGAATGAGTGAATAAATGAAATTCTTTTTCCTTGTTTTTTCAGTAATCAGAATAGCAATAAACCAATCCTTCAATCTCTTTAAAGAACACAAAATTCAGTTCTATATTCTGTTTTAAATATTCAGTATGGAACCTCCAGACATCTGTAAGAATCCACTGTAGGAACATAGACTTCAACATAGACTTATGCCTTAGGAGAACCGCATACTACTACTCACCATCTAGTAGAGACATAATCAGTGTACGGTGGCTGTGACCTTAATTCTCTTGCAAGTCCAAAATCAGCAATTTTCACAAGTTCTGGACCCATACAAAGCAAGTTTTCTGGTTTCATGTCCCTATGAAAAAAGCCTTGGTGATATATAGAGAAAAAAATACAATAAATCATTATGCTTAAACATAGCTTTATTTGATTTATAAACAAAATATAAATGAACCCCTCTTTTACAGTTAGAAACATCATCTTAGAAAAAAAGTAAACTGGCCCAGGCATGGTGGCTCATGCCTATAACCCCGGCACTTTGGGAGGCCGAGGTGGGTGGATCACTTGAGGTCAGGAGTGCAAGACCAGCCTGGCCAACATGGTGAAACTCTGTCTCTACTAAAAATACCAAAAAATCAGCTGGGCATGGTGGTGAACGCCTATAGTCCCAGCTACTCTGGAGGCTGAGGCAAGAGAATTGCTTGAACCCAGGAGGCAGAGGTTGTAGTGAGCCGAGATCACGCCACTGCACTCCAGCCTGGGCGACAGAGCGCGACTCTGTCGCAAAGAAAAAAGTAAACCATATTTATTGTCTAAGAAGTAATGGGATGTTGGGGCCCTGCTTTTCTTTTTTTTCTTTTCTCTTCTTTTTTTTTTGGAGACAAAATCTCACTCTGTCGCCCAGACTAGATTGCAGTGGCGTGATCTTGGCTCACTGCAACCTCTGCCTCCCTGGTTCAATCAATTCTCCTGCCTCATGCTCCAGAGTAAATGGGATTACAGGTGTCCACCACCATGCTTGGCTAGTTTTTTTTATTTTTAGTAGAGATGGGGTTTTGCCATGTTGCCCAGGCTGGTTTCGAACTCCTGACCTCATGATCCACCCAACTCAGCCTCCCAAAGTGCTGGGATTATAGGCATGAGCCACTGTACCCAACTGGGGCTGGGAAGACTTTCTAAGCCTAAACGTTTTTCGTCACTTCAAAGTCAGAGTGGGCTCTGTTTGTGGCATCTGTAACAGTTCTGTAATCCGAGTTTATACAGTACTTCTAATTCTAAATAGCTGGTAACATCCATTTCACTACGTCCAAGACACATTCATGGTACTTTTGTAATGTAATGACAGGAATGGAACCATGTGATGCAGAGCATAGTGACACTAATCCATAAAGTCTAAGAGAACTAAATCAATTACATATTTGTACAGCTGTGGTTTTCCCCACCCTAATATAAATATATTGGTAATTCAGTCCTATTTGAAGTAAACATTAGTTTCATTTTTTGACAGCAACAATTTTATGTATGTATGTACAGTATGTATTTGAGACAAAGTCCTGCTCTGTCGCCCAGGCTGGAGTGCAGCGGTGCAATCTCGGCTCACTGCAACCTCTGCCTCCTGGATTTAAGCGATTCTCCTGCCTCAGCCTCCAAAGTAGCTGAGATTATAGGCATGTGCCACCGTGCCAGGCTACTTTTTGTATTTTTAATTTTTAGTAGAGACAAGTTTTGACCATGTTGGCCAGGCTGGTCTCTAACTCTTGATCTCAAGTGAGGTCTCTCAAAGTGCTGGAATTACAGGTGTGAGCCACCACACCAGACCAAACCACGATTTAAAAATACCTATTTTCTTGAAGTATCACATCTGAGTTGCTTAATTCTACAGCAAGAATTATTGGCTTCTGTGAAAATGTTGAATTATCCTTACACATTGGCTTATTTGGCTTTTGTGAAAATGTCGAATTATCCTAACAGCCTGGTTTCCCAAATTACTCTGTAGTCAACCATACAGTCAACTCTTGATTACTTACATGTTACTTACTTTCAGTCACAATTTAAAAATCCTAATAGAACTTCCTCCTTCAATCACTTATGCTTTAGATGTCGCTGACAGCATAAATCAACTCAGGCAAATACCAAGTTTATGATGAGTTTAAAACAATTAAAAATCAGGAATCCATTACAAATAATTAAAATAGCAGATATCCCTTATTTCCATATAGTTAATACATTACTGATCTTTCCCAGTAAAATACAGTATATCATTACAGGATTTAGACTTTTAAAAGACCCCAAAAATTTATATGACACAAATAAAAAGTTTTTTTTTTAATGTTCTTAAAACATTTTAAAATGTTCTTTTAATAAGTTTAAGAAGTGTTCTTAAAATATTTATATGGAATCCTGAATAGCAGTTTTGGAAGGTAAATAATTCCTGTGTCAGTTAGAGGATAAAGTAAAAAAAGAAAATATAAAAGATAGGATGAGGCCTGGTATGGTGGCTCATGCCTGTAATCCCAGCACTTTGGGAGGCTGAGGCTGGCGGATCACTTGAGCCCAGGAGTTTAAGACCAGCCTGGGCAACATGGTAAAACCTCATCTCTACATAAAATAAAAAATTAACTGGGTGTGGAAGCATGTGCCCGTAGTCCCAGCTACCAGGGAGGCTGAGGTGGGAGGATCACCAGAGCCCAGGAAGCCAAGGCTGCAGTGAGCCAGGATGGCACCACTGCACTCCAACCTGGGCATCACAGTGAGATTCTGTCTCAAATAATGATAATAATAAAATTAAATACAAGATGAGACATGAAGGGAACCTGATGGTGATTTTTAAGTACCTATGTTCAGAACACAGCAATGGTATGGGACAAACTTTTCTAATTTAATATCTAAACATCCGGCAATTCTAAACAAATGTTTTTAAAAAACAATCATATTAACTTTTTGGACTAATAATTATTTTGGTTTGATGGATATGAAAAAGCCACATTAATCAAAGTACATAAATAAGAAATTCATGGAAAACAGAACAAGTATTAATACTTGCTTTAATTTCATTCAGAGAACAGAAACAGCTAAATGTAAATACCAAGGAAAACTATAAAACACTATTCCACGGGTGCTACAAACTATTTAAATGTTAATAATTGGGCGTGCTAGATCAAAACAGTCTAATCTTTTTCCAAAAGAGGGTCCTTTGTTTTTTTTCATTTCCACGATAAAATTAGGGGGAATTAGGTTGCAGGATGGGTTCTGATGACTGAGGCTGAAGGCTGATGATGAATGAACTGGTAAAAAAAATTCTGCTCTGCTGGAGGATAATTATAGATTATAGAAATTCCCATTTATTTATTTATTTGAGAAGGAGTTTTGCTCTTTTTGTCCAAGCTGGAGTGCAATGGGGTGATCTCAGCTCGCCACAACCTCTGCCTCCTGGGTACAACCTATTCTTCTGCCTCAGCCTCTCAAGTAGCTGGGATTTCAGGCGAGTGCTACCATGTCTAGCTAATTTTTTATATTTTTAGTAGAGACAGGGTTTCACCATGTTAGCCAGGCTGGTCTCTAACTCCTGACCTCAGGTTGATCCATCCGCCTCAGCCTCCCAAAGTGCTGGGGTTACAGGTGTGAGCCACCAAGCCTGGCCCTTTTTTTTTTTTTTTTTTTGAGATGGAGTCTCACTGTGCTCCCCAGGCTGGAGTGCAATGGCTTGATCTCGGCTCACTGCAAACTCCATCTCCTGGGTTCAAGCAATTCTCCTGCCTCAGCCTCCCCAGTAGCTGGGATTACAGGTACCCACCACCATGCCTGGCTAATTTTTTTGTACTTTTTTAGCAGAGACCAAGTTTCACCATGTTGGCCAGGCTGGTCTCTAACTCCAGATCTTAGGTAAACTACCTGCCTCGGCTTCCCAAAGTGCTGGATTACAGATATGAGCCATCACACTTGGCCAGAAATTCCATTTCTTATAGAATCACAGAAATTCTCAAATTTTTAAATAAAAATGTCAGTGTGTATAGGCACATACCCAAATTTGTATTTCTCCAAAATAACAGTTATTTAACAGTTTAATATATAATTTCTATGCACAATCTTGACAGTAATCTAAAGAGGTAGGGAAATGAAACTTAAAAGAAACCTACCATGTTTATGGATAAAAGCCAGCCCTTGCAATATCTGATACATAATATTTCTGATGACTGACTCAGGGAACAACTTGTTTCTGTAAAGAAATGAACAGTCACATAATTCTGTTAAACAACCAGCCAACCAATCCAAAGAAGGTTGATATTCCCCCTGCCTTGGAGCCTCCGTTGGCCTCATGATACTGGTTAAAGGTATGATTTATGGATTTACAATGTAAAAGCTCATATTTTTAATACATGAAAATCAGATTTTTTTTTGTTTTGATATGTGGTAAAAGCTCAAATCCCAAACTGAATGTATTGCACACATATTAAATAGCTAAATTTTAAACTGTCCCAAGAAGAGTAAAGCAAGTTGAAAAACGAATTACTAACAGATAAGCCAAGCTTGCAAATCTGTATTATGTCGGCTTTAAGAATTTTAGAGGAGGCTGGGTGCAGTGGCTCATGCCTATAATCCCAGCATTTTGGGAGGCCAAGGTAGGAGGATCGCTTAAACCCAAGAGTTTGAGACCAGCCTGGGCAACATGGTGAAACCTTGTCTCTACAAACAAATACAAAAATTAGCCAGGTGTGGTGGCGCGCGCCTGTAGTCCAGCTGCTGGAGGGGATAAGATGGGAGGATCACTTGAGCCTGGGAGTTCGAGGCTGCAAGGAGCCATGATTGTGCCACTGCACCCCAGCCTGGTGACGGAGTGAGATCCTGTCTCAATAAATAAATCAATTTAGAGGTATAAATAAATGCTTCAATTCTATTCTACATATTGGTGGTGTCCAATAGAAATGTGAGAGCCAGCTGGGTGCAGTGACTCATGCCTGTAATCCGAGCACTTTGGGAGGCCAAGATGGGTGGATCATCTGAGGTCAGGAGTTCAAGAGCAGCCCGGCCACCATGGTGAAACCCCGTCTCTACTAAAAATATAAAAATGAGCCAGGTGTGATGGCACGTGCTACTCAGGAGGCTGAGGCAGGAGAATCACTTGAACCTGGGAGGTGGAGGCTGCAGTGAGCCAAGATTGCACCACTTCATTCCAGCCTGGGCAAAAGAGCGAGACTCCATCTCAAAAAAAAAAAAAAAAAAAAGAAAAAGAAAATACCTGAGAGCCACTTGTGTACTTAACATTTTTCTAGCAGCCATGTTAAAAGAAATCAAACAGGTAAAATTAATTTTTAACAATATATTTAATTTAACCTAATATATACCAAATACTATTCCAACATGTAATCAATATAAAAATTAGCCAACTGCACCACTGCACTCCAGTGTGGGTGACAGAGCAAGACTATGCCTCTAAAAAAATTTTTATTATAAAAATTATTCATTTTAAAAATTTTACCTTTTAAATTTTTTAGAGGCATAGTCTAAATATATATTATATACTATAATTACCAACCTATTTTACCACTGATGTTATTTATTTTAAATAGTTCAAAACTATTGAACATTTCTCACTTTAAAAGCAGGCAAAATGGACGTTTATCCCCCAGATGTGACCAGAACAACCACCAAAACATTATCTCCCCAAGCCCAGGGCGGAGGACCAAAGCTCTTACAGATTCTGCCCACACATTTAAAAATTGTGAATTTCCTTGGAATTGGTAACACATCAAGTATTATCACTGACTTGTGCCTTCCAGTGAATGAGTTTCTTAAATCTTTTCTTGAAAGGAACTTGATTCCTTTCTCCATTCTTTCATTAACCTCCACGAGATGCTTGGGAAAGCAATGAAGATAATTTTCTCAATAGTGCCCAAGGCCAGCTTTGTTACTGAGTACTAAACTATATATAAGTTTGTATTTTAAAAAGCATAAATAGATAGTATGTGTATTTATATGAGACACCGGCCTTGACTTTTAAGGATATACAACAGAAAAATGGTGGCTATGTCACAGCTGGTTCTTCTTTAGTGTTAAATGTTACCCTTTGATAAAGATAACAGAACTAGTTAATTTAAATTTACCTTTTGGAGTGATCAATCTTTATATCGTAAAGTACTGACATACTGAAAGGATCCAAAGAACTCATGGAGAGAGTAACAGGGAAGAAAGTGAATAAAAACATACCTGTCTTTCATTAATTGATAGAGGTTTTCTTTCATATATTCAAATATGAAATAAAGATGGTCATTTTCTCTGATAACTTCTTTCAATTTAATAACATTAGCATGATTAAGTTTCTTCAGAGACTGAAAAATAACAAATACGCATTAAAGTTTCTTAAAAAAAACTTATAGAAGTTGGCAAAATCGCATTGATGCGATTTTGCCAACTTCTATAAGTTTTTTTTAAGAAAACATCAATGCCAAGTTTGATAATTAAGTAATTTTCCATTTTGCCTGGGTTCATTAATTAATAACATTTTAATATCAACATAATTGCTTTAAGTAATGAAAGTTAAGTGCAAACAATAAACCAAGCTAACAATAGGTATCAAACATTTCAATCTGTTACATTTTTCCCTTGGTTTATGAAATAGGTCTAACTTTTGTCTGACTTAATCATGCAAAGGTATCCAAAATGGTATCCAAGTCTTTAAGCATCAAATCTAAGGAAATGGTATGTAGTAATTTAAAAACTTGTCTTTTGGTGGCTGGGCGTGGTGGCTCATGCCTGTTATCCCAGCACTTTGGGAGGCCGCGGCGGGTGGATCACGAGGTCAAGAGATCGAGACCATCCTGGTCAACAGGGTGAAACCCCGTCTCTACTAAAAATACAAAACATTAG
>NW_016107358.1:4721470-4736687 GCF_001604975.1 Cebus imitator | reverse complement strand
AAAAAAAAAAAAAAAAAGTGACAGTGAACTTTAAAATGTGAGAATATAATCATATGCTATTCTATACTGACATCAGAACCAGAAGAAATGAGAAATTCACTTAGAATATAAATGAAAAACAAATATAATTATCCTCAGAATGCTTCCCATAGAGAATAAAACAATCTTAACTACTGTCCTCAGGCCTCAGATAGAGTTAAAGCCCCTTCTCAGGTTCTTTTCATCTTTAGGATTTTACCTTAACTTCTCTCAAGTTCATACATTCATCCCAAGAATAGAACTTTCTCTTCATCCTAAAATAAATAAAGGAAAGTTTAGTGTTCAGGGATTGAGGATTCAAAGACACAGATTACACTGTTGGCTTTCTTACTAGTATTGGTTCACTTTGGGCGAGCTATCTCTTTCCTCATCCTTACAAGGAAATCACTTCCTCCTGTTTATCTCAAGGCTAGTTGGTAGGACTACATCACATCCACAATTCAGCTTTAACACAAAAATGACAAAATTACCATTCATCTTCCTTTCTGGGTGAGTTCTTAACACTTCTCTAATAAGTTTAACTGTGCCTTTCTTAAAGGGTCCCTTCCAAGTTCCTCTCATTTTAGAACTTAAGAGGTAAACATGAAACACTATACCTCAGAGGGGGTTAGGGAAAGAAATCACAAATTTTGAGCAAATTTAGTCAAATAATTTGATCTGATAACTTGCATATCATGACATCAGCTTTACACGAGAGGCCCATAAGTTAAAAATCTCCCTACTTAAATGATTTAAGTCGGCAAAAAATCAGAAGTAACTATAAACGTTAGAAATGGCTTTCTTGAATTTTGTTCTTTATTTACTTCCCCTCTTTTATCCCAGTATTGGTTTCTATTAGAGGTAAATGTACCAAAAGTGTATTTAGGGTAAAAAATACTTCCACTATATACACCATAGTTACTTGGTGTGTTTTTATATGAACATGTGTTTTTATAGGAACAGATTTTTAGTCACCATACAAAACAGGATAAAAAGCAGGATTCATATGCTAAAAAATGTTTCTTCAGGTATGGAAATTATAAGGCTGGACTGTGAAAAAGAACCAAATATGCCATACTGCTTTCATTTAGTATTATAATCTCCTACTGAGATGTTCCAGAAGATCCTTGGGAAGCTTAGAGTTGTCTTTATGAATTAGAATAAGCCTTATGATCCAGAAGCTCCAGGGGGTATAACACACAAATGAGGCAACGAGGAAAAATTGGCAGCACAACATCACAGCCAGGAACAGAGGCTGTGGAACCGCACTGCCTGGATTCAAATCCTTGCCCCGTCACTCACGGCATGACTTTGGACAAGTTACCTAATGATTTGTCTATGCCTCAAATTCGTTAGCTAGACATACAGTAGAAACTGCTGCATTAAAAAGCTTCTTGCAAACTGCTGAGTTCAGTACTCACTAACTACCAGATGTTTTCATTTTTACCAATATCTATGACTGACTGTAAGATAATGTAAAGGGCATCACTGCTATTATTTCCAAAATATCCTTAGTGAATCAGAATTTCATTTGCAGTTATTCAGGTACTAGAAATGTATGAAGAAGTGTGATGAAATGGGGATCACTAGCTTATTAAAAGATACTTTTCAGTGCTATAGATTTGTAAAATGTCTTGCTAAAATGTAAAATGTAAATCTAGCACAATGATGAATTTAAAATAAAACAGAAGTCAATTCAAGTATAGCTATAAAAAAGTTGATTAATAAAATGATCATATACATGTGAAATTGCACATATAATCTGCTATGATTTTTTCTTTTTTTTTTGTTTTGAGACATGGTCTCATTCTGTCACTCAGACTGGAGTGCAATGGTGCGATCATGGCTCACTGTAGTCTTGACCTCTTGGGCTCAGGTGATCCTGGGATTACAGCCACACCTAGCCTGCTATGATGTTTGAAATATAATTTCAGAATTTTATTTTATTTTTGAGATGGAGTCTCGCTCTTGTCACCCAGGCTGGAGTGCAATGGCATGATCTCAGCTCTGTAACCTTTGCTTCCCCAGTTCAAGTGATTCTCTTGCCTCAGCCTCCCAAATAGCTGGGATTACAGGCGCCTGCCACCACACCTGGCTAACTTTTGTATTTTTAGTAGAGACGGGGTTTCGCCATGTTGGCCAGGCTGGTCTCGAACTCCTGACCTCAGGTGATCTGCCTGCACTGGCCTTCCAAAGTGCTCAGATTACAGGCATCAGCCACCATACCCAGCCCGGAATTTATTTTTCATTTTAGGGGAAAAGTATCAATGGATCTTAAAGTGTTACCTAACAAGTTGCACCTAGAATATTTATGGCCTAAATTGGAAATGCCTAAAATTTTATATCACCAAGCAAAAGATTGATTGGATATTATGGGATGTGAATGGTTTTGGTAACAAACAAACAAAACAATGAGAATGGAGAATGAGGACTCTGATATTTGTAATTTCCATGTAAAGTTTATCCTTCTCCATTAGGCTTGAAGGAGATGGCAAAGCCTGCTTGTTCAGACATGAGGAATAACGGCTATAGTGAATACTCAGTGTAGGTTAAACTGATAATCTGACAGTAGCCTGGTTTCACAATTCCTTCACTCCTAAGAGATGTTCACCTCTGTCCTACCACGATCACTCATAAACTCCCTGTGATGAGGACTTCTACTGTCCAAGACCTCAACCTTTACCACTTCAGACTCTGAGCATAACCTCTTATCCTTTTCACCATCATTACCCTCAAAACTTCTTCATACAACCTTTCTTGTTCAACTTGTGGCTCTTCCTACAATCACCCAAGTGGCGTGGCTTGCCTCCTCACCCAGCTTGGCCCCACCATCAGCCTTTCACCCACTACACTCTCCAGATCACACAGACGCTCTGAACATCCCCTTCTCCCACCGTTCCACCGCTCCTGCCTTGTCATCCTCCAGTCTCCATACAGATGGGTGGAGGTGGAAAGAAGAGTCATGAAAATGCTCCCAGTGGCTCCACTTTCACATCCATCCCGTGTAATTTCAGGCGGACTCTTCCTGACACTGGGCAACCCTTTTGTGGCTTTCTTAGCAACTCAGTAACTCATCTTTCAAACTCTCCAAAGCTCCATGCCTCCACTGCCCACTTCCCGCTACTCCTTGTCCCACCGTGGTCTGACTTACTTCTACTATTCCACTGGAACGATGCTCACCACAGCCGCCAGTTATGTCATATTCCCCAAACCCAAGGTACACCACAGCAGATGATATTGTTGAAATATTGTAAGGCCATTTCCAGCCCTTTCCTTCTGCCTCCTAATATAGAGGTTGGAAGAGTAAACATTCTCTCAGTTTCCTTTGGAAGAGAGACCACGTGACCCAGTGCTAGCTGGTAAGACGAAAGGGGATGTCCTTGGGGACTCCCGGGAAAGAATTACTACTTCCTGATAAAAGATGGAGAAGAGTTAGCTGGTATTATTCTCCTTTCTCCCCTCCTTGAACAGGGATGTAATGCCTGGAGGTGCAGTAGCCATAAGGTGGTCATTAGGTGACACATTTAAGGACAAAAACAATGTTAACTGCTCAGCATGAAAATCATACAAAACATCTGAATTTCTTGGGTACAGCGATGAGCCATTGAAAGAGCTCTGGAATCATCACCCTCCAGACTTCTTGATACCTACTTCTGCTTCTTTCGATCTTTCCCTTGGTTTCAGATACTTTCTACATTCTCCTGGTTTCTCCACTATTTCTCTGGTGGCTCCTCAGTCTTTTCTGTAAGATGCTATTCCAGGACGCTTACTTTATATGCCATGGTTTCTCAGCGCTCTAAATGAAGACCTCGTTTCTTCTCCCTCTAAAGAGTTTCAATCAGCATATGTAGACTAGTAGACTAATCATTCCAAATCATTAGCTTGCACCTCTGTTATGAGATTTTTTTTTTTTTTTTTTTTTTGAGATGGAGTCTTGCTCTTGTTGCCCAGTCTGGAGTGCAATGGCGCGATCTCGACTTACACAACCTCCGCCTCTCGGGCTCAAGCAATTCTCCTGTCTCAGCCTACCGAGTAGCTGGGATTACAGGTGTGCACCACCACACCCGGCTAATTTTGTATTTTTCAGTAGAGACAGGATTTCTCCATGTTGGTCAGGTTGGTCTCAAATTTCTGACCTCAGCTGATCCGTCCACCTCGGCCTCCCAAAGTGCTGGGATTGCAGGCGTGAGCCACTGCACTCAGCCTTGAGATTTAAATGCAAATATTCCATTGACTAAAAGTCATCTTGAAGTCATTATGCCCCAGACAGAATTCAACTTTACCCCTAGGCCTGTGATTGTCCCCTCCTTGACATGGTACATAGCACCATCTCTATACATTTAAGCCAGAATCCCAGGAGTTAGCCTGGACTCTTCCCCATTTTTTACTCCTCCCTCCATCCTCATGCCCAGTCACCAGTTCCTATAGAGCCTGCTCCCTAAGTGTCCCTCGACTGTATCCAGTTATATCCATCCCCAGAGCTACTTTATTGTCAGGCACCACTTCTAACCAAGATGACTGCGCTGACCTTCTACCTGGCCACCCTGTGTCCACTCTTGACCTCTTCTTTTTTTTTTGAGACGGAGTTTCGCTCTTGTTACCCAGGCTGGAGTGCAATGGCGCGATCTCGGCTCACCGCAACCTCTGCCTCCTGGGTTCAGGCAATTCTCCTGCCTCAGCCTCCTGAGTAGCTGGGATTACAGGCACGTGCCACCATGCCCAGCTAATTTTTTGTAGTTTTAGTAGAGACGGGGTTTCACCATGTTGACCAGGATGGTCTCGATCTCTTGACCCCGTGATCCACCCGCCTCGGCCTCCCAAAGTGCTGGGATTACAGGCGTGAGCCACCGCGCCCGGCTACTCTTGACCTCTTCTATCCAGTCCCCACTCTTCTGCTAATGAGCCAGTTCCAAAAATTTGATCACATCAACAATGCTGCTTAAAATCCTTCAAGACCTTCTAGTCCTCAAGATACACAAACTCGGCAGGGCGCGGTGGCTCCCGGCTGTAATCCCAGCACTTTGGGAGGCCGAGGTGGGCAGATCATGAGGTCAGGAGTTTGAGACCAACCTGACCAACATGGTGAAACCCCGTCTCTAATAAAAATACAAAAATTAGCCAGGTGTGGTATCACATGCTTGTAATCCCAACTATTTAGGAGGCTGAGGCAGGAGAATCACTTGAACCTGGGAGGCGGAGGTTGCAGTGAGCTGAGATCACACCACTGCACTCCAGCCTGGGTGACAAGAATGAAACTCTGTCTCAAAAAAAAAAAAAAAAAAAAAAGATATGCAAACTCTTTCGTGGCTTCACAGCTTCCTGTGTTCAAGAGATTCTTGTGCCTCAGCCTCTCAAATAGCTGAGATTATAGGTGTGTGCCACCATGGCTGGCTAATTTTTGTATTTTTAGTAGAGACAGGGTTTCACCATGTTGGCCAGGCTGGTCTTTAACTCCTGACCTCAATCTAAAGTGCTGGGATTACAAGTGTAAGCCACCGCACCCAGCCTATGCTTGTATATATTCTTCATTTTTTTTTGAGATGGAGTTTCACTCTTGTCGCCCAGACTGGAGTGCAATGGTGTGATCTTGGCTCACTGCAACCTCCACCTCCCAGGTTCAAGAGATTCTCATGCCTCAGCCTTCTGGGATTACAGGCATGCACCCCCATGTCCAGCTAATTTTTGTATTTTTAGTAGACATGGAGTTTCACCCTGTTGGCCAGGCTGGTCTCAAACTCCTGACCTCAAGTGATCTGCCCACCTCAGCCACCCAAAGTGCTGAGATAACAGGCGTGAGCCACCACCGCGCCCGGCCAGTGCCTGTATATATTCTTTGGCAAGGACAGGAAAATAAACAGCAGAGTTTTCAAAGATGAACTTGGCAATGTCACTCAGTACCTTTTGATGGCTACCAGCTCCCCAGACTCGTTACTCTTGCCCATAAGCACACTCCCATACGTGCCGTCCCCCAACTGTCTCATAGTTGTGTATCGGTTCATCTTGGAAAAATAACGCAGCAGAAGTTGTTGATTGAAATGGTTGCCTCGTTGAATATAAATCTGAATCCTTCTTAATTTTTGTTTTTTTCCTCACACTGTTGTTGCTATGCTGGTGACATGTGTGTCATCATTAAATATAGGCTCTTCCTCAAGATTATGTAGGTTCACAAGCTATAGCATGAAGGAATCTGGCAAGGAAACAGCGCTTCCATTCTTATGAACACCCTAAAAAAGAAAACAGGGATGTGAATTTTCATTAACAAGTCTCTCCCAAAATTGTACTGACAACTTAGGGCACAGGGGAAAATTATAAATAATATAAATACTAGTGTGTTAGATATTTGTCAGTAAGTCATTTGTGCTATGTGAAATGAAGTTCACTGATTAATACTCACTTGGTAAATGCCTCATTTACATGGTACTGTGCTATTTATGTTCAATAATGGCATAATGGCTTGTGTTATTCCTTTTTTACTCGATATAATCTATATTATTACAAATCAGACTTCAGAAAATCGACATCTATATTATATCCCTTCTTTGAATCAGTTTTTGTATCATATTTAATTTGGCATATTAAGTTGAAAACTGTACTGCTTGTTAATTTTCTGTGAAATATAAGTACTCCAATTGGGTAAGGTAAATATAAAGCAAACTTTTAATTCATATGAAAGAAATAGCATTATTTTAAAATTTCATATTCTATTTAAATAAAACATGCTATTTTATTTTACATAAAACTAAGAAAAATTTAAGGATTTAGTGTCACACTAGATTCACACAAAGAAATAAGAAACATAGCCGGGCGTGGTGGCTGACTTCTGTAATCTCAGTGACTTGGGAGGCCAAGGCAGGAGGATTGTTGAGACCAGGAGTTCGAGACCAGCCTGGGAACCGTATCACACCCTTCTTTAAAAAACTAAAAAATTAGCTGGGCTTGATGGCATGCTTGTAGTCCCAGCTACTTGGGAGGGTGAGGCACAAGGATTGCTTGACCCCAGGAATTCAAAGTTACAGTGAGCTATGATCATACCACTAAACTCCATCCTGGGTGACAGAGTAAGACTCTGTCTCTAAAGAAATTTTTTTTTTTTAATTTTTAAAATAAAAAAGAGAAATAGAGCCTGAAGATGTGACTGAAATGCTGTAATCTCATAATCAAACTTGAATGAATGAGAAATTGTTCATAGATGAACAAAGAAAATGTTTTATTGAAATGAAATCAACTCCTGGTAGAGATGCTATTAACATTGCTGAAAAAACAACAAAGTTATTTTTTTGAGACAGAGTCTCACTCTGTCACCCAAGATGGAGTGTAGTGACTCAATCTTGGCTCACTGCAACCTCTGTGTCCCAGGTTCAAGTGATTCTTGTCCCTCAGCCCCTGCCCCTGTCACCATCATTCCCTTACCCCCCAGTAGCTGGGATTACAGGTGTGCACCACCACACCTGGCTAATTTTTATATTTTTAGTAGAGATGGGGTTTTGCCACGTTGGCCAAGCTGGTCTTGAACTCCTGGCCTCAAGTGATCCACCCACCTCAGCCTCCCAAAGTGCTGGGATTACAGGTGTGAGCCAGTGCCCACAACGAAGGATTTAGAATATTACATAAACTGAGTTGACAGCAGTGGCAGGATTTGAGGAGACTGAATCCAATTTTGAAAGAAGTGCTGTTGTAGGTAAAAATGCTATCAAGCAGTCTCACATATTATAGAGAAATCTTTTACGAAAGGAAGAGTCAAGCAATGGAGCAAATGTCATTGTTGTCTTATTCTGAGAAATGGTCTCAGCCATCCCAGCCTTCAGCAGCCACCACCCTGATGGGCCAGCAGCCATCAACACAGAAGTAAAACCCTCCACCAGCAAAGCGATTGTGACTCACTGATGGCCCAGATCATCAGCATTTTTTAGCAATAACATTTTATTTATTTATTTTTGAGACAGAGTCTTGCTCTGTCACCCAGGCTAGAGTGCAGTGGCGCCATGTCAGCTCACTACAACTGCTGCCTGCCAAGTTCAAGCAATTTTCCTGCATTGAAGTAGCTGGGACTACAGGTGTGAGCCATCATGCCTAGCTATTTTTTTGTATTTTTAGTAGACACTGGGTTTCACCATGTTGGCTAGGCTGGTCTCGAACTCCTGACCTCAAGTGATCCCCCCCGCCTCCACTTCCCAAAGTTCTGGGATTACAGGCGTGAGCCACTGCACCTGGCAGCAATAAGATATTTTTAAATTAAGGTATGTACATTATTGTTCTAGAGAAAATGCTACTGCACACTAAACATACTACAGAATAAAGTAAACATAATTTGTATATGTATTTTGAAACCAAAAAACATGCGTGACTTGCTTTATTGTAATATTCAATTTATTGCCGTAGTCTGGAGCTAAAACCACAGTATCTCCGAAGCATGTCTGTAGTTTGTTTTAAAGTGCCTTTACAATGTAGTACTTCAATCAAAGAGTTATTTTTCTCTCACTGTAGCACTTTCATTTAAATCATAGAAATTGCTTCTCTATTATATGCAGAAATTTAAGACCAACAAGGACATGTGGTAGTTGTCAAAGTACCTAAGATTTCCCAGGACAGGCTTTCTGGGACTACAGGCATGCGCCACCACATCCGGCTAACTTTTGTATTTTTAGTAGAGACAGGGTTTCACCATGTAGGCCAGGCTGATCTTGAACTCCTGACCCCAAGTGATCCTCCTGCCTCAGCCTCCCAATCACACTGGGATTACAGGCGTGAGCCACCGGGCCTGTCCTTGTCTCCTTCTTATGAACTGGTGCTGGTTCTTACTATCCCTAATGAGGCTAAAGGAAACATCCTCTTTGATCCAAAATCATGCAGTCTAAACACAACTCAAGCCACGTACCCTAACCTCTACCTTAAGATTCCTAATGCAGCACCTCTAGTAACGTGGCAATGATAGCAGCGAATGTTATTCAGGAAGTGGAAACAGAGTGCCAAAAAATTTACCTTCATTGGCTCAACAACCTGAAAAAAATAGGATTAATTACTCCTCTCTCTCCCACTATTAAGGCCATCAGCCACCCCCATCACCGTGGCCCTGGGGTTGGAGGGCGACCGGAAGCTGCACCAGCGCGATCAGCACAACAGAACATCCAGTCATTGAAGACTTTCGGCCCTGGCCTGCACACCCAGCCACTTTGAGAGTGTCTATTGTGGCAACTTCATTCCAGGCCTAACCAATCAACTTCTGAATAAACACCAGCAGCACCAATTGTCTTTCAACTGATGATGGCTATAGGATTGGGTATACTTATATCGAGGGAAGAATAAGCAAGGAACCCGACCATTCCCCAGCTCCTTTCTGTTTAAGGGGTGGAGTGGTGAGGATTATGGCCATGACACACATTTTTAAAAGGTCAGATTAGTGGCTCTGTGAGGATCTGTCTCATTTAAGTCCTACCTAACCTTTAAGTAAAAGAAGTTTACATACTGTGCTCCCTAAGAAAAAATTTTGGAAAGGCTTCTTTTGAACTATATTAATTACAAAATCAACAGCTCCCCAGGGTGAGAAGCTGATCTATTACAACTGTTCCTTCTGTCCCCTGAACATACAGGGACAATGGTCTCATGTAGAGACATAGATAAAAAGGTAAAGCTTTTAAAATATCATTATTTCCAGGTACCTACTAACTGACAGCACATAAGCAACTACGGATTACCAATCAAAAAGCTATGTTCCTTAAACAGACTTCCCATGGTTCTCCAGTTCACACTCAATAATATTTCTCTATAAGTTACATATATGCTTCTCTGTTGACCTATAGAAAACTAATTCTACAAAATAGGGATATATTAACACAGTTTCTTATGTACATGAATATATATATATATATGATATACATGCAACAAAGCAAAACCCAAGTAAATATAACTGTCATCCTCAATTAATTTAATAGAATTGTTAGAAACTTGGAATTTTCCACAATCAAGCTATATTTATTGACTTTCCTATGGTTAGAGAAAAAGACACTTATTTAGAGGCTTAATTATAGACATACACAAAAACAAATACCCTTATAATTTATCTCTCATTCTAGTTTTCAACTTTTTAGTCTAAGTTCATAATTACTGTTTAAGTGCACAACTGTTGTAAATCTGGGCTTTATTCTCAACAGCTTCTGCCAGCTATTAAGAGATTTAGATAGGATTAAAGAAGATTAAAATAGAGGGCAAATGAAGGGTAAAACTCATGTCTGCCAATCACTGAACAGATAAAGCTTGGATGTCTTCAACTTGGCTTTCTAGAACATACTATAATTACGTCACTCCGAGGCTGGCATTAACGCTTGCAATAATTAACCTTTTAAAAGTCACTAAATTCTTTAAAAAGCAACACATGAAAAAGATCCCAAACTAACCAAGTCAAAGGTTTACAGAAGTTAAATGAGGAACTATTACAACGGGAAAGCAAAGATTCTATCTTAAAACATTAAGAGCACAGTTATCTGTGCTGATATTCACAAATTATTTCAAAGCTAACACACAAATCAACAAAGTCCACCCCGACGAAGAGATTAAATGTCGCGCTCGGTGCCTGCTGTGGAAGCAGTCGGTTGCACGGTTGGGGGAAGTTTCTCTCTCCCGGTATTGGAGGGTCGGCGAGGTGGTCGCCCGACCGAAAGGCTGGGAAGTCACTTTGGTCTCCATCATTATTTCACTCAATGGGTTGTTCTGCTCAATAAATTAAGACCGATAACTTTTGGTTCCCTCTTTGAGAATTCCATTATCATTAGAACAAATGTCTGTTTCTTTGAAACGATTATCTAAGCACAATTCATACAGCTCTTTCCTTGTAGAATTGCGATCACTCACCACTAAAAACCAGTTTTGTTTGTTTTGAGATAGAGTCTCGCACTGTCGACCAGGCTGCAGTGCAGAGGCTCGATCTCAGCTCACTGCAATCTTCGCCTCCCGGGTTCAAGCAAGTCTCCTGCCTCAGCCTCCCCAGTAGCTGCGACTACAGGTGGGCGCCACGACGCCCAGTTATTTTTTTTTTTTTTAATTTTTATTTTTTTTGCATTTTTACTAGAGATGGGGTTTCCAGGATGGTCTCGATCTCCTGACCTCGTGATCCGCCCGCCTCGGCCTCCCAAAGTGCTGGGATTACAGGCGTGAGCCATCGCGCCCGACCTTAAAACCAGTTTCACTGCTCTCGACGTCGCACTCTTGACCTGTCTCTAAATTAAAACGCATTATTTGCAGAAAAGGGGCCGTTTTCGTCACACGCTTTCTGGTTCTACTTTGCAAACCAGGGCCCTTAAAAGGCTCCGGGGGCCGGGTGCTGGAAGGAGTGGGGGCGTCCCTGGGCCCCGGGAGTCCGGCGGCGCCGTGGATGGGACGCAGTTGGGCGTGATTCCACTTTCACCATCATCCTTTGGGATGCACCAGCGAGGGCTGGAATCGGACCTAGTTCCTGTTTTTCTTCCTAGTTTTAGATTTTGCAACAGTTCTGAACACAGTTCCGCTGCCTCCCAGAGACCCAATCTTGCCTCTGTCCTATAAGCAGTTTTCACCGCCAGCCCACGCAGCAGGGGAGACGAGGAGGGCGCAGAGGTAGGAGACCCCGGGGGAGAGGTTCGGGGCGGGGATCTCTCAGGCTGAGGGACGCCCCGCCGTCATCCTCCCACACCTGGCCGGCCCCCGCGGCCCAGGAGTGGGGAGAGTGGTCAGGAGGCCTGGGAGACACAGACAGTCTTCCCTCGGGCGGACCCTTCGCGCCTGCTCCGCCCCTCCGGGGGACCCTCCTCCTTCCAGTTCTTCCCTTACCCGCGTCCGGGACCCGTCTCCCGGCGGAGATTGGCCCTGGTCGCACAGGGCGCCGAGGGGACATGCCCGGCCAGCCTGACAGGTCGGGCTCGGGCTGGGTCGGACGGAGGGTGGCGGCCCCGCAGCCCGCTCGGGATTACCTGCCCGCGCCGGCCGCTTACCTCGTTCACTCCCTTGTGAAAGCTCCGGCGTCTTGTGTGTTTCATCTCCTAGGAAACGGCGGGGGCAGCAGGCAGGTTTACGGCCCGCCCAGAGAGGGCGTGGCCTCGCGGGAAAGCCCCGCCAATCCCGCAGGCCCCGCTTTCCCAGGGGCGGGGCTTCAGGGAGCGGGGCTCCGCTAAGCTGCGAGTGTCCCGTTTAGACTTGGGGTGTAGGGGAGTTGATGACCTTTTCAGTCAGTGCTTTCTCAGAAGTTGGCTTGTTTGCCCTTTGTTTTGTTTTCGTTTTGTTCTGATTCACTCTGCAAAGTCCTGATTAATTAAATATGGTTCCCAGACCAGACAGGGCAAGAGGACGTCTGTTTGCCTCATACTTGCACTTACGCCTGGGGAAAAACTGTTCTTGTATACAGTTCCTCATATTGGTCAATTCCTCGGGTATTTATTGTCTCTTGGGCTGCACTTCTAAGTTTACTTCCATTTATTCATTCAGAGCCTAGTATCGGTCACAGGTTTAGATAGTGGTAATTTCAAAAAATAAATGGATAAATTGCAACTCGTCTAGAATTTAGAGAAGAGGGCACACTTGTGTTACTGCAAAAAGTTCAGATTGGTTGGCAAAAAGGGTCTATGAAACAGAAACGAGCGACAAAGCAGTGGTGCGTCCAGTTAGTAATTATTAGGTGTCAGGCTGTGGGCTTGGGACCGAGAATAGTGCCAAGATAGACAAGACAGACATGCTTGTGGCCCTCACCGCTTAAAGTGAAGTAGGCCTTCACGCGTATGTTTATGGCAGCACCCTTCACAATTGCAAAGGTGTGAATCAACCTAAGTGCCCAGTGACTAATGAGCGGATAAAGAAAATGTGGTATATATACAGCATGGGATACTACTCAGCCACAAAAAAAGAATGAAATATTATCTTTTGCAACAACTTGAAAAAGCAGGAGGCCATTATTCTATGCGAAGTAATACAAGAGTGGAAAACCAAAAACTGTAAGTTCTCACCTATAAGCGGAAGCTAAGCTATGAGTGTGCAAAGGCATACAGAGTGAAATAATGGACTTCGGAGACTTAGAAAGGGGAGGATGGGAGAGGGGCTAGGGATAAAAAACTATGCATTAGGTACAATGTACATTACTCGGATGATGGGTGCGCTAAAATCTCAGAATTCACCACCATATATTTCGTCTATGTAACAAAAAAACGCTTGTACCCCAAGAGCTATAGAAATAAAAATTTGAAAAACAGGCCGGCCGTGGTGGCTCATGCCTGTAATCTCAGCGCTTTGGGAGGCCATGGCAGGTGGATCACCTGAGGTCAGGAGTTCGAGACCAGCCTGGCAAACATGGCGAAACCCTTTTTCTACAAAAAATACAAAAAACAGCTGAGTGTTGGCACATGCCTGTAATCCTAGCTACTTGGGAGGCTGAGGCAGGAGAATCACTTGAACCCAGGAGGCAGAGGTTGCAGTGAGCCGAGATCGTGCCACTGCACTCCAGCCTAGGTGACTGAGCAAGACTCTGTCTTAAAATAGTAATAATAATAAATAAATGATTCATTGCTCTCCAATAAATAAGTGAAGTAGGCAGGCAAAGTAAGCATAAGTTAGGTAGGTCATAAAGGCTTTATATACCCAGTTATGCACCCTAAGCCTTAACACGTGTCAATGAGGGAGACCAATGAAGAATTTCCCACAGGAGAGTGACATGTTCACATTTGCATTAGAAAAATCACAAGAGCAGCAGTGGGTAGGGTGGATTTGACCTGCGAGTCTGGAGGCAAGAGAAAGATCAGGAGTTGATTGCAATTGATTGGGAAGAAATGATAAGGATCCAGCTCTAGCAGTGATGATGGAAATAAGACAGAGAAAGAAAGAATTCAAGGGATGTTTAGGAGTTAAAATTCGCAGGACCATCAGACTTAGATGAGTGGCGGATAGTGGTATCCATGACCAAGTTGGAAAATAATGGAAGAAGAGTTGATTTAGGGATGGAGGATATGAGAGATAACAAGCCCAGTGGTGAAAGTTTTGAATTGAGGAAAATCCTAATGGAGATTCCAAGAAGGAAGTTTGAAATATAGATTTGTAACTTAGGGTTTGTTGTTGCTGTTGTTTGTTTGTTTGTTCTTTCAGATGGAATTTCACTCTTGTTGCCCAGGCTGGAGTGCAATGGTGCAGTCTTGGCTCACCACAACCTCCACTTCCCAGGTTCAAGTGATTCTCCTGCCTCAGCCTCCCAAGTAGCTGGGATTACAGGCATGCACCACCACACCTGAGTAACTTTGTATTTTTAGTAGAGACGAGTTTTCTCCATGTTGGTCAGGCGGGTCTCGAACTCCCAACCTCAAGTGATCTGCCCGCCTCAGCCTCCCAAAGTGCTGGGATTACAGGCATGAGCTACCGCTCCTGGCCAACTTAGGGTTCTTTTAGAGCTAGAAATACAGATTTGTTAGGATACTGTGGATGAAATCATAGCTATAGATGAAATAAACTGTAAGAAGAAAAAAGGGATGGGATTCTGGAAAACTCTGTCTTCTAAAGAGTTGAGAAAGGAAGAGTAGGGGTGAGGGAGAGACAGACTGAAAAAAGAAAAGTCAGGGAAATAGTAGGAGATCCCTCAGAAAAATGCTATTTCAGAATGAGGAAAGGTAGGTTTCCCAAAAGAAAGATAAAGAGAAAGGAAGGAAGGAAAGAGGGAGAAAACAGAGGACAAATGGCATTTATTCTGAATGAAGAGCTTTTCTGTTTCAAAACAAGTAGAGCATGCAGAAAACATATTTTTTTGATCACATTTCACGATAGGAAGAATAAAAATTCTCCAAGCACTCCTAACCCCTTCTGAAAGGTACCTAATACCTGAGCAGAGCAGTGAACATACCTGAAAGGCAAAGGTGATCCAAAGGCAAATCCCATTTCAGCATTTCAACCAGCAGACAAAGCCTTGGACTAGTGGCAATGGGGCTGAGCTGGACCAGGGACTAGAAAATCAGCCAGGGGAGCTCGGAAGTGGCCAAAGTGGTCCCAGGTAGGAGCACCATCTGGATCCCAAAGGAAACAAATGCAATCATCTCTGAAGAAGGCATCCTCAACTTAGACCTCTAGGTTTTTAAAAAAATATGAGCTCATTGGCCGGGTGCGGTGGCTCAAGCCTGTAATCCCAGCACTTTGGGAGGCCGAGGCGGGTGGATCACAAGGTCAAGAGATCGAGACCATCCTGGTCAACATGGTGAAACCCCGT
>NW_016107358.1:4710529-4720495 GCF_001604975.1 Cebus imitator | reverse complement strand
TTCTTGAGGCAGACTCTCACTCTGTCGACCAGGCTGGAATGCAGTGGCACCATCTCGGCTCACTGCAACCTTTGCCTCTTGGGTTCAAGCGATTCTCCTGCCTCAGCTTCCTGAGGCAAGGAAAGTCCAAGGTAGTCTTGAAATGTATCATTCATACTTACCAAAGGTTAAAGTTCCTGTCTTACCAGGCCACCAAACACTACAAGGACTTTACAATTCTTTAATTCAAACTACCCATTCAATTTATGTGCTAATGTGACCTAATATTTTAGTTTTATATCTATAACCCTATAGATTGGTATATTATTTTACATTCAGAGCATTTGTGCATTGATACATGTGATGATTTCTTTGCTCATCTTATCTTTTTGTATCTCAGACCTTCCTCCTGGGAGGAAGGCAGGGATTTATGTCTTTCTTGGTCACTGACATCGCTATCCCTGAAACAGTGCCCGGCATATTCCAAGTACTCAATAAATACTTATTGAATGAATAAATGACTGTTTCCACTGCCTGCTCTCTGGAGAATGAATTGTAGAGAGGCAAGCGGGAGGCAGGCAGTAAGACAAGTTAGGGGGTATGTTCAGTTGCACAGTTAAGCTGCGATGGTGAATTGGAGAAGTGAAGAGCAGTGGAGACAGAGGGAAGCGTTGTGGTGTCCAATCACAAATCAGTCCTTAGATAGATTTCATTTAAGGTTTGAATTCTTAGGAACTTGAGAAGTGCAAGTCTTTGCCTGGAACCTCCTGTGACAGAACTCACTACACCTCCAGTCCCAGCTTGGGATGGGTCTGATTGTTTAAATCACCCTCCTTTTATTGAATGATAATATGTTACTTTGCCATTCCTGAATTTTCCCCATCGTGACCTGTAGTGGACTTCTTGTTTTTGCTGATCCAGCATCTACCTGCCCTGTTAGGTATTCCCCCAGTTTTCTTTTCTTTTCTTTTCTTTTCTTTTCTTTTCTTTTCTTTTCTTTTCTTTTTTTTGAGATGGAGTCTCAGTCTGTCACTCAGGCTGGAGTCCAGTGGGGCAATCTTGGCCCACTGCAGCCACCATTTCCCTGGTTCAAATGATTCTCCTGCCTGAGCCTCCCAAGTAGCTGGTATTACAGGTGCACACCACTATACTGGCTATTTTATTTTTTTTCTTCGAGACAGAGTTTCACTCTTGTTGCCCAGGCTGGAGTGCAATGGAGAAATCTTGGCTCACTGCAACCTCCACCTCCCAGGTTCAAGCGATTCTCCTGCCTCAGCCTCCTAATTGGGATTACAGGCATGCGCCACCATGCCTGGCTAATTTTGTACTTTTAGTAGAGACAGGGTTTCTCCATGTTGGTCAGTCTGGTCTTGAACTCCCGACCTCAAAGTGCTGAGATTACAGGCGTGAGCCACTGTGCCCAGCCTGCCCCACCCAGTTAATTTTTGAAGTTTGAGTAGAGATAGAGTCTTACCATATTGGCCAGACTGATCTCAAACTCCTGACCTCAAATGATCTGCCCGCCTCTCGGCCTCCATAGTGCTGGGATTATAGGCATGAGCCACTGTGCCTGGCCCTACCCCCAGTTTTCTTTGGGCAGATACCTCTGACCCACTTGGCTATGTGGCTCAGCCTCAGAGATGGGCACGTGGGCCGCTCAGAGTCTCAGCGTGGCTTTCATAGATGGCAACATGATTCTAAGCTACCGGGAAAGACAAACTCCCCTTCTGCTAGGGATACTTAGCAGTACCATGAAGGCCCAGTGGCTGGGGCCAGCTTCACTGCACAAGGACAGCCTTTCTGAGAAGGAATAAGGAAGAATGCAGAGCTGGGAGGGACTGACGTTGTTTCCAGAAGTCAGCATTGGAGCATCTGGAGAGAGCCACGCAGATATCTGTTCCCAGTCTCTCCAGTGACAAGGCTCAGAAAATTCCTCTTTTGGCTTAGTCCTTTGATTTTCATTTCCACTTGCAATTGGAAGCGTTTCTGACTTGTATAGGGCCATAGAGAAGACTTACTTTTTCCTCCCACATCTTAACCCTTCCAGTATTTGAAGTTAGCTGTCCCCCATCTCTCCATTTACAGACTTATGATTGGACACCAAACCAGAATTGCAGGGTGAAGGGTCATTCCTTAGCCAGTCCAGCCTCCCATCTCATGCTTCAGTTCCTCCCCCAGCCTCCATGCCAAGTGTGTGGACTTGACAGTCAGTGATGGAAGGACCAGAACATACATGGTTCAGTAAGTTTTTTTTTTTTTTTTTTTTTGATGGAGTCTTGCTCTGTCCCCGTGCTGGAGTGCAGTGGTGTGATCTCAGCTCACCGCAACATCTGCTGCCTGAGTTCAAGCAATTCTCCTGCCTCAGCCTCCCGAGTAGCTGGGACTACAGGTGCGTGCCACTATGCCCAGCTAATTTTTGTATTTTTAGTAGAGACGAGGTTTCACCATGTTGGCCAGGAGGGTATTGATCTATTGATCTCGTGATCCACCCACTTCAGCCTCCCAGAGTGCTGGGATTTCAGGCGTGAGCCACCGCCCCGGCCCCAAAACATTTTTAGTATGCTGTACTCTTTTGTTTTTTCCTCGGCTCCCAACTCTGATCCAACTACCATCAAATGATGCGTTTGTGGGTTAAATTATTTTCTAAAGAAACATATCAGCTATATAAGCTCATGTTCAAATGTTACTCCTAAATTCAAAACACGTTTCATACAGTTATAATTCTAAGAATAAACCTCCACATACTCATGCAATGCTTTACCAGGGTGAGAATTCTCATTTCCTTTGCAGTCAATTCTATAGAGTAGCCAGTTATTGGTGTTTTGTTGTTGTTGTTTTTAAATTGATGTTGGTTCAGGCTAAATACACTTGTTAAATTTGTCAGAATTATTAGTTAGAAGATATCAGCATAAGACAAATCTTTTAGAAAAAGTTAAAAAAAAAAAAGAAAAGAATCTGAGCAGGATTACCTGCTATACCATGGATCATCACAAGGTAGCAGTGTTTTATGATACTGCAATTCTGAAAACAATTTACAATAGCCTGTCTTATTGAGAAAATCCATGTTTTGACAATTTATAGTTTCCTTGATTAGGAAATTAGGAATTTGAATTTCACTTGACTTTTCTTTGAGACAGAGTTTTGCTCTTTTTGCCCAGGCTGGAGTGCAATGGTGAGATCTTGGCTCACTGCAACCTCTGCCTCCTGGGTTCAAGTGATTCTCCTGCCTCAGCCTCCCGAGTAGCTACAATCACAGGTGCTGGCCACCACGCCCAGCTAATTTTTGTATTTAGAGATGGAGTTTCACCATGTTGGCCAGGCTGGTTTCAAACTCCTGACCTCAGGTGATCGCCTGTCAGCCTCCCAAACTGCTAGGATTATAGGTGTGAGCCACTGCACTTTGCTTTTTTTTTTTTTTTTCTTGAGGTAGAGTCTCTCTCTGTCGCCCAGACTGGAGTGCAGTGGCATTATTTCGGCTCACTGCAACCTCTGCCTCCTGGGTTCAAGTGATTTTCCTGCCTTAGCCTCCTGAGAATCTGGGATTTCCTAATCAAGGAAACCATAAATTATCAAAACACTGATTTTCTTAATAAGACAGGCTATTGTAAATAAGACAGGCAATTGGGATTACAGGGGCCTGCCACCACACATGGCTGATTTTTTGTATTTTTAGTTGTGACAAGGTTTCACCATGTTGGCCAGGCTGGTCTCGAACTCCCAACTTCAAGTGATCCGCCCGCCTGGGCCTCTCAAAGTGGTGGGATTACAGGTGTCAGCAACCTCGCCCTGCTAGAGAAAATATTAAAGCACATCAGGTAATTTTTTCTTTACTGATCCACTTTATTATTTCACTTGATAAGTAATACACAACAACATAATATTAGAAGACATAATAAAAATTACATAGCTCACCACGGCTAACATTTTCGTGTATGCCACTTAAAAGTTTTAAATAAACTTGTTTATTTTAGAATAGTTTTAGATTTACAGAAAAATTGCAAAGATAGTACAGAGAATTGCCCTACATCCTGCAGGCAGTTTCCCCATTGTCAAGCATCTTACATTTCTGTGCTACATTTGTTACAAAGAGTGAACCAATATTGACACACTATCATTAACTAAAGTGCATACATTATTCAGATTTCCTTAGTATTTGCCTTATGTCTAGTTTCTGTGCCAGTATCTCATCCAGAATATTACATTATGTTTAGTTGTCTGTATGGAGGTTCCTAAAAAAATAAAAATTAAAAACAGATTGGGCATGGTGGCTCACACCTGTAATCCCAGCTACCTGGGAGGCTGAGACAGGAGAATCACTTGAACCCAGGAGGTGGAGGTTGCAGTGAGCCGAGATCATGCCACTGCACTCCAGCCTGGGTGACAGAGCGAGACTCCGTCTCAAAAAAAAAAAAAGAAATCAGGATGTTGAAGCGATACCTGTACTCCCATGCTTACTGCATTATTCACAATAGCCAAGATATAGGAATAACGTAAATGTCCATCAATGGATAAACGAGTAAAGAAAATGTGGTATATGCATAAATGGAATTGGCCATAAAAAGAAGGAGATCCTGCTGTGTGCCACATAGGGACGAACCTGGAGAACACTGTGCTAACTGAAATAAGCCGGTCACAGAGGGACAAATGCTGCATGATTCCATTTAGATGAGGTAACTACGATATGGGGTGACTGAAGGTGACTCACCTCTGTTATCCCAGCCCTTTGAGAGGCCGAAGGAGGAGGATCCCTTGAGCCCAGGAGTTCAAGACCAGCCTACGCAACATAGTGAGACACCGCCCCCACCCCCATTTCTACAAAAAATTAAAAAATTAGCCTGGTGTAGTTGTGCATGCCTATAGTCCCAGCTACTCAGGAGGCTGAGGCCAGAGGGTCACCTGAGCCCAGGAGGTTAAGGCTGCAGTGAGCCTTGATTGTGCCACTGCACTCCAGCCTAGGTGACAGAGTGAGACCTTGTCTCTAAGAAGAAAAATAGTTGAACTCATAGAAGCAGAGAGTAGAACGGTGGTTGTCAGCGATTTCAGGGGAGGGTAAGTGGGGAATTGTTATTCAGTGGGCATAAAGTCTAAAAAAATATATGCAGGGCTTTTCCAAACAGCCCACTCTAAACAAAAGAAATGGCTTCCTATCACCCTGTCAATAGCTTTTCAACTAAAACAAGAATATGTGTGAATGTGTTGGGTTTTACCTGTGTTCACAGCTTGTTGCTTTTTACAAGAACAAGAACGTTGATGCCATTCACTGATGCAACAGCATTGGAGCTAAGTGGCGTCACAGTACTGGGACCCTCTGCACCTACCCCATGGAGGTCCCAGAGGTGTAGGCAGAAGTTAGGGAGGGCCCATATCTATCAGATCAAAAGACAGCAAACCCAAAACACTGCATGGGAACTTCAAGCACAAACATCCTCATGGATGACCATGACGGTCTTTGAGGGCCAGGGGGCAGGGCTGGGAACCTGAGACCCGGGTTGTCTGTCAGTAAGAAGCTTCCTCACCGTGTTGTGCTTAAACAGGCTGCTTAGTTCACTTCGTTCCTTTCACCAATATGTCTTGAAGTTGTCCTGCTTAGGAGGAAGTAATAAATTATATCACCTCAAGTATGTTTGCTTCTGTCAAAATGACTTTGCGGAACAGATCTTTATCAATATGTTTCTAGGTCTGGCAACCTTGTTTATGTGTTTTATTCACTGACTTGGAAGATTTTATGGTAATATAATATATTATCAAGTTCCTGCCCAAAATAAAATTCAAGAACTCTGAAACAAAATTTTAAAAATAGTAGAGGGTCATAATAAAGACAAGTGACCAGTGAAATTCTAATTTTTATTTCAATTTTTAAAAGTACATCAGAATGCATAATTTTTCATTTTGGTCACAGTGGGACATCTGGGAAAAGTTGTGTTAAAAAAAAACTCAATAAATCTGTGCTTTTTTTTTCAGCACAGAAAGTAAATATAAGCTTCACATTTTAAAAATGCTACACAAGCCTTTGATTGGTCTATGTAGATTTTAAACAGTTCCATACTGAGATTTGGGGTATTTATTGTGATATCTATTTTTATTTAAATATCAAGATTTATAGTTTTTTAAATAGAGGAAAATTTGCTCTGTTAATATTACCAGTTATATATATTAAACATTAGACTCACGGCCAGGTGTGGTGGCTCATGCCTGTAATCCCTGCACTTTGGGAGGCCAAGGTGGGTGGATCACCTGAAGTCAGGAGTTCAAGACCAGCCTGGCCAACATGGAGAAACACCATCTCTAAAAAAACCAAAAAATAAAAAATAAAATGAAAATAAAAATAAATTCGACTCAGTTCAATCCACTATGTGTCTTAACAACAACTTCTGCTCACTTTTGGTTTACTTGAGAACGGTCACACATGGCCTAAATCTTGGGTGAATGAGGAAAAAGAAAGAATTTTATCCTGAGGATAAATGACCACCCTTTCAAAGGAAAAACATAACTGCAGAGACTAACTGGCAAAAGAGAGGGAAGCTGATTCATGTCGCCCAACTCATATCAAGCTTCTTGATATCTTCTCAAAAGTCATTAAGTCTCTTTTTATAATTTTTAAAGCTTTTTTCTCTGTTATTTAGACTGGATAATTTCTAAAAAGCGGTTTGCAAGTGCATGGATACTTTCTTCTACCATCTTCAGTCTGCTGTTAAGCCTGTGCCATGGTGTTTTTTATTTTAAATACTTCAATTTTCAGTTCTAGACTTTTAAAGTTGGATCATTTAAATAGTTTCCATATTCTTCTGAAATTCTCTATATGTTTATTTATGATGACAATATATTTCTTAGGTCTTTGAATATTTATAATAGCTGTTTTACAGTTCTTGTCTGCTATTTCCAACATCTGAGCCATCTCACATTTTTTTCTATTGACTGCTTCTGCTCTTAACCTCATTATACTAGTCTTAATTGCTTAAATGGCTACTATTTTGTTTGTATATTATACATAATGGAGAATATGTTGAAGAGCTTTTGGATTTTATTTTTCTTAACTGAGTGTTGCTTTCTGTTTTAAGTAATCAATTGCTTTTTCAACTAATCACCTTACATTTGTGATGCTTAGTCTTACACTTCCTACAGATGCATTTCTTTTAGCTTTGCCACTAGTTTTAGGGCGAATTCCTTAGATGTAGAACACACTCTTTACTCCTAGGGCATGCCCTTGGTGATATGCAAACTCCAAATTCCATCTCCCTTGCAGTGAGCAGCCAATGAGATTGTTGCTCTGTTTTTGACACTTTCCAGCTGTTGCTTTATGTTGACATCTTTGGAGTCTCATCTCATTAAGCCCTTTTCAGTGAGTTTTTAATTTCAGCCAAGAATTTAAAGTGAGTTTAAATGCAGATTTGGGGCTTCCTCTTTGTGGCTCCCTCTTTTCCGAGGTTCCTTCCCTCGATTTCCAGGCCCTTTGGTAGCCCCTGACTCCATCCTCTGACAAGTCAAAACCACTGTGCTTTTCCACTCAGTCCTAGCCACGTCATGTCTTGTACACCGGGAGTGCCCTCAGGGAGCAGCTGTATAAATACAAATCTCATTCAGTGTGGGTGGTTTTCTTATTTCAAGTGTCAAATGACCTCCACTTTTCTTTCTTTTTATTTTTTTTTTGAGATGCAGTCTCACTCTGTTGCCTAGGCTGGAGCCCAGTAGCCTGATGCAGTGACGTGAAGTTCAGTGACCTCCCAGGTTCATGCAATTCTCCTTCCTCAGCCTCCTGAGTAGCTGGGATTACAGGCGCCTGCCACTACACCCAGCTATTTTTTTTGTATTTTTAGTAGAGACGGGGTTTCACCATGTTGTCCTGGCTGGTCTCAAACTCCTGACGTCAGGTGATCCGCCTCAGCCTCTCAAAGTGTTGGGATTACAGGTGTGAGGGACCACGCCTGGCCTCTCCTCTACTTTTTACCTAACTTTGGTGACTGTTTTTTTCCAGGGCCTTCAAATAGTTAAATTTTATATTTGTCTGGAGCTGTATAATATTACCTGAAGAAGAGTTAGTCCAATAAAACCACTCCACCATTTCTAGAACCAGAAAATCAATAATTTACTTTTAAGTACTGATATCCCAAATATTTCCGAACAAGATTGCATTTTATGACCCCAAATACATCTATTTGTGTATTTATGACTTGACGTGTGGATATGTAACAGCAAAATAGGTATTCTGATCTTTACTGTAACTTCAAGATTTCCAGTGGCTCCATATTCCACTTGGGATTCCCCCCATGCCTTTATTTTTGTGTTTTTCATTCATTGTTTCATTCTCAGATAATCAGTTTTTTAGTAGTTCAATCTTCTGAGTGATTTCTTCCAATTCTTCTTCCAAGGTGGAGTGTTTAATTGTATGTATATTTTAAGACTACCAGCATGTTTCTTGTCAAAGATTGGCAGAATATCCTTTGGTAATGACTATTATCAGGACTAGGCTGACCTGGCAGCTGCAGGCTTCTTTAAGACTGTGCGTTTCACATTTGAGCTTTTCAATTTCTGGGAAGATAAACATTCTCAAAGAAGATATAATTACGTGGCCTTCTTAGAACTTCCAATTGATAGTATTTCTTAAGTCTATAATAATTTAAGAATTTCAGAACTTATTTGTATTTAAAATTTGCAATAAAATAGTTAAAAAGTACAACAGGAAAAACTTAAAAGACTTGCATATGCCCCACTTTTCTGAAAACAAAGTGTTCTGCTAAAAGTATCTTTCTTTCTCCTTTTTTTTTTTAAACAGAGATAGGGTGTCGCCATGTTGGCCAGGCTGGTCTCGAACTCCTGACCTCAGGTGATCCACCCATCTCGGCCTCCCAAAGTGCTGGAATTACAGGCGTGAGCCACCATGATTTTTTTTTTTTTTTTTAGACAGTTTCACTCTTGTCCAGGCTGGAGTGCAATGGCACCATCTTGGCTCACCACAACCTCTGCCTCCCAGGTTCAAGCGATTCTCCTGCCTCAGCCTCCTAAGTAGCTGGGATTACAGGCATATGCCACCATGCCCGGCTAATTTGGTATTTTTAATAGAGACAGGGTTTCTCTATGTTGGTAAGGCTAGTCTCAAACTCTCAACCTTAGGTGATCCACCCGCCCCAGCTTCCCAAAGTGCTGGGATTACAGGCGTGAACCACTGCTCCCAGCCTGCTGAAAGTACCTTTCAAAGAAGATATTTAGTATTCTAATCAGAGAATTTAAGTGGGCCAATGTTTATAGCTGTGTTATATTCATGAGCAATTGCTAGGTAATGAAGCTTTGCATTTGAACAGCATTTGACAATCTACAAATGCCAAGTTTTAATATGTGTTAATGAGTGTCGACTTTGCATCTCTAAGTCTGTGCCTCTGTCCCGAACTCTAAACGTATATCTCCAACTGCCTACTCAACACTTCACTTAGAAATCTTATAGTTTGAACTTGTCTGTTCAAAACTGAGCTCCCAATCTTTTTTTCTTCTTCCTTCATTTCCCCAAGCTGCTTCTTCCTCAGCCTTCCCCATCTTAGTTAATGGCAACTTCTGAGTTGGGGTAGGAGCTCCCCCAAGTGCTGCAGCTGCCCAAACCCTAAATGCAGACCCAGGTCTCCTGCTCTAGGAAGCAGGAAGGAGCCCCACCCTCCTGGGAGGGGCTACAGCCTCCCAAGCTGCAGCTGTGGAACCGAGCCTCCCTATGCTCTTGGGGCAGAGCCGGGAGCAGGCAGGATCTGCCTTTCCGGTACAGCTACAGCTGCCCTCCTAGGCATAGGACCCTCCTAGGCGCAGGACCCTCCTAGGCGCAGGACCCTCCTAGGCGTAGGACCCTCCTAGGCGCAGGACCTGGGCATCTGTCCAGCCTGCACCCTTGGGGGCCCCAGGAAAAACTCCCCCCGCCCCCAACCCCATGCTTCCCCACCCTCCCAACTCCCCCAAACCCACCCTTCCCCATCCTCCCTCCTGTCCCCCCAACCTCCCTCCCACACCCCC
>NW_016107358.1:4702062-4710313 GCF_001604975.1 Cebus imitator | reverse complement strand
AAAAAAAAAAAAAAAAAGGTAAATTTATCCTTGATTCCATGTCTACATTTTAGAATGGATTTCTTACTAAATTTAGAAATCCTCTTGGATAACATTTAAAAAGTAAGAAGTAACCGTGGGAATTCAAATTTTATTTGTCCAGTCTTTGCTGGATTATTTAAAATAGACTTATTTATATTTTTGAGAAAAACTTTTATATTTAAAGTCCAAGGAATACTCTAGATATTCAAGTTGGAGTGAAAGATGTTATCAGTGAGCAACCATTTTTACAGATACCTGAGAAATCACCTTGAAATGATTTTCCTGGCATTTGCACAACTGATACAGGTCAGTGATAATTTTTATTATTCTGTCACTGCTTCGTACTCTCTTCAAATTCAGCAGATGTCTGGTGTAACATTTCACAGACTCAGGGCAAGCTGACCTCATCAGAGAATTGAATCTTTAGGGACTTATGGCCACAGCTGACGATCGTGAGTATTTTCCATCAGTAGTACAGCGGGTAGGAAAATGTCAGCCACTGAATAACTGGGTGAAATAAGAGTTACAGATTACTATGGTCAACTTATCATAAGGAGGAGTAGAGATAAAGTCTGAAATATATTGGCCTTGGATATTATTAGTCCTCTTTCTTCTCCATATGGAATGTGTTTAGCTTTTTATATGCATAATCTTGTCTAATCTTAAATTATGCTATTTCAATTTTGCTGATTCTGAGTAAAGCAAATTATCCTCCATAATGTGGATGGGGCTTATCCAACCCACTCAGCTGAAGACCTTATTAAGAGTAAAGACTGAGGTTTCCTGGAGAAGGAGGAATTCTCAGATAGCAACATAGAAAACTTGCCCCCATTTCCAGCCTACTGCCCTCCAGAATTTGGACCCAACACTGAAACCATGACTCGCTGGAACATCCAGCTTGCTGGCCTGCCCTGCATATTTCTGACTTGCCAGTTTCAATGACTTCGTAAGCCAATTCCTTAAACTAAATGTCTCTCTATATGTATATCTACATTTACGCCTACGCCTATTTCTATTTCACCTATATGTCACCTATACATCTCCTCTAAGTCTCTTTCTCTGGAGAACTCTAATTAATACATCGAACAGCACTATTTTTTTCATTTGCTCATCCTCATTGTTTTCTGAGTATGTTCCAGGTTACTAATATCTTATCTCATATACTCAAGGCATGATGAGTGCACGGTAGAGCAATACTGCTGCCATCTTATCCTCACCCCAGTATAACTTAGCTCTTAAGGACAGGAGTCTTGGATACAGAGAGAGAAGGGTTTAAGCCCCCATCCTGCAATTGTATGACTTGAACAAGTTACTTAACCTTCTTTCAACCTTGGTCTCTCTAAGTCTTTGGTGGGAGAAAATAATAGCAACCACATGATAGTATTCTGTGATGTGAGAGTAAGAGGTACCCTACTCCAAAGGAAGAAAACCACTCATTCTTTGGCTTCAGCAGCAAGCGATTACCAGATCTAGGTTTAAACGCATACTTTTTTATTTATTTATGAGAAGTAGTCTTGCTCTGTTGCCCAGGCTGAAGTTCAGTGGTGCGATATCAGCTCACTGCGAACTCCACCTCCCAGGTTCAAGTAATTCTCCTGCCTCAGCCTCGCAAGTAGCTGGGATTACAAGCACATACCACCATGCCCAGCTAATTTTTGTATTTTTAGTAGAGACAGGGTCTCACCACATTGGCCAAGCTTGTCTTGATCTCCTGACCACAGATGATTCGCCTGCCTTGGCCTCCCAAAGTGCTGGGATTACAGGTGTGAGCCACCTCACCCAGCCTGATTTAAACCTATACAAATGGAGCAATGACAACTCACCACAGTAACTAGGATGATAATCAGTGATGACCCACACTTCCTATAAACAGCCCACTAACAATAGTCTCAGGGAATGACAATATTTTTGAAGGTCAGCCAACCAACAACTGCTTCACTTAAATAACTGCACTCCCAGAGCTAAATATCAACTCACCCCTAACACCTCAATTTCTGAAAATGCACCAGTCCCTGAACTCAATGCTTATATAAATGCTGCTCTCTGCTTTGCTCAGAGACCCTGTAGCTCATAAGCATCACTCTGTTCTTTAGCAATAATTTCAGCTTTTGATTTCAGGCATTGAAATATCCTTTGACAGAGGATAAAATCAGATCATATATGAGAATTATTTAGCATAGTGCTTGGCATAAAATAAGCACTCAATAATGTTAGCTATTCTCTTGAGTATGTAATTCTATCAGTGTCCTTTAGTTTGGCAGCAAAGGCTGTCAGCCTGGGAAGGCTGTTGGGGTGAGTACCGACACACAAAATGGGGATTATTGGGGCATAAGGGTAGAGTAGCAGCAAACCAGGGAGGATGATCAAGACCAGAATGATGACTCAGTATGCTGGCTCATGCCTGCAACTCCAGCACTTTGGGAGGCTGAGGTGGAAGGATCATTTGAGGCCAAGAGTTTGAGGCTGCAGTGAACTACGATCACACCACTGCACTCCAGGCCAGGTGACAGAGTGAGATCCTGACTCAAAACCACACCACCACCCCAGAAACACCCAGTGTGGCTCACTGGGAGTGCCTGTGACCAGGGCGACATCTTGTCTGGCCATGCTCCTGTCTGCTCCATGAGCTGCTGCCCAAGAGTGAGCTCTTTACACTGTTAAATCTCAGTGTCAGCTAAACCCCAGCATGTTTTCCACAAGAGCTGTGGATTACTCATCAGCTCCCATTGTATTTGCTGGACTCCAAAATATCAGTGTAGGATCTTTATCCCATTAGGTTTCTTGTGGCTAGATTTGGATCAATGCACCAGTTTGGTCAATATCCTATACAAGAAAATGCCTGTAAAACATATGTTGAAGCAGGACCTAGCAGGCTTTAGATGTGGAGAGGAGGACATTTTTGCCCTTCTAGTGAAAGCCTCTGTTCTATAATTTCTTTGTTCTTGGAATTCTGCTGACAAAGATAAGACCTAGGAAAGTGGAATGTGTTTTTCACTTTATTTATTTATTTTTGAGATGGCGTTTCGCTCTTGTTGTTCAGGCTGGAGTGCAATGGTGCGATCTCAGCTCACCACAACCTCTGCCTCCCACGTTCAAGCGAATTCTCCTACCTCAGCCTCTGGAGTAGCCGGGATTATAGGCATGCGTCACCACACCCCACTAATTTTGCATTTTTAGTAGAGACGAGGTTTCTCCATATTGGTCAGGCTGGTCTTGAACTCCCAACCTTAGGTGATCCACCTACCTTGGCCTCCCAAACTATTGGGATTACAGACATGAGCCACCATGCCTGGCCTGTTTTTCACTTTAAATAAACTTAATTTAAACATTTTTTTTTATTATGGGTACATAATAGGTGCATATGTTTACATGTAATTTTTTGATACAGGTGTACAATGTGTCATGATTCAATCAGGGAAATTGAGGTATCTGCCACCCCCAGCATTTATCATTTCCTTGTGTTAGGAATATTCCGGTTCCTAATTCCAATTCCAACAGTAAATTATTGTTGATGGTAGTCACCCTCTTGTGCTACCAAATACTACATCTGTTCATTCTATCTAACTATATTTTAGCACCCATGATCCATCCCCACTTCATCCCTGCCCATTCGCTTTGCTTTCCAAGCTCTGCTAATCGTCATTCTGTCCTCTGTCTCCATGAGTCCGATTGTTTTAATTTTTAGCTCCCACAAATGAGTGAGAGCACAAGAAATATGTCTTTCTGTGTCTGGCTTATTTTGCCTCACGTAATGTCCTCCTCTTCCATCTATGTTGTTGCAAATGACAGGATTGCCTTTTTTTTTTTAATCACTAGTATTGTTTAAATGTTATTTTTATTTAATTATTGATCTATTTATTTTTGAGCCAGAATTTCACTCTTGTTGCCCAGGCTGGAGTGCAATTGCACAGTCTCGGCTCACTACAACCTCCTCATCCTGGGTCCAAGTGATCCTTCTGCCTCAGCCTCCCAAGTAGCTGGGATTACAGGAACCTGCCACCGTGCCCGGCTAATTTTTTGTATTTTTAGTAGAGATGGGGTTTCACCATGTTGGGCAGGCTGAACGCAAACTCCTGACCTCAGGTGATCCATCTGCCTTGGCCTCCCAAAGTGCTGGGATTACAAGTGTGAGCCACTGCACCCAACCTAAATGTTATTTTTTAGAACAGTTTTTAGATTTACAAAAAAATTAGGATGACAGTACAGAGTTCACAAATGCCTAGTGCCTGGTTTCCTTGATTATTAACTGTATTAGGCCATTCTTGCATTGTTATTTACACCTGAGGCAGGGTAATTTATAAAGAAGACAGGTTTGACAGGGCGTGGAGGCTAATGCTTGTAATCCCAGCACTTTGGGAGGCTGAGGTGGTGGATCACGAGGTCAGGAGCTCAAGATAAGCCTGGCCAAGATGGTAAGACCTCGTCTCTACTAAAAATACAAAAATATTATCTGGGTGTGATGGCAGCACCTATAATCCCAACAGCTCAGGAGGTTGAGGCAGAGAATTGCTTAAACCCAGGAGGCAGAGGCTGCAGTGAGCCAAGATCACGCCACTGCCCTCCAGCCTGAGTGATAGAGTGGGACTGTCTCAAAGAAAAGAAAAAGAAAAAGAAAGCAGGCTTAATTGGCTTACAGTTCTGCAGGCTTTACAAAGAAGCTTGGTGCTGGCATCTGCTCAGCTTTTGGGGAGGCCTCAGGAAGGTTGCAATCATGGTGGATGGTGAAGTAGAAGCAGGCATCTCACATGGCCAGAGTGGGAGCAAGAGAGAGAGTTGGGGGTAGGTGCCACACACTTTTAAACAGCCAGATCTCATGAGACCTCACTCACTATCCAATTCCTAATTCCAATTCCAACAGTAAATTATTGTTTTTGAGGACACACACCTCATCAGGAGGTGCATCATGATAGCACTAAGGCATGAGGGATCTGTCTCCATGACCAAATCGCCTCTCAGCAGGCCCCATCTCCAACACTGGGGATATTTCAACATGAGATTTGGTGGGCACACAGATCCAAACCATATCATTAACATCTTATGTTAGCATGGCACATTTGTTATAACTAATATCCCAATATGGATGCCTTGTTATTAACCAAAGTCCATACTTTATTCAGATGTCCTTAGTTGTTACTTAATTTCCTTTTATTTTCTAGAATCCCATCCAGGATATATAACATTTAGTCATCATGTCTCTTTAGGTTCCCCTAGACTGTGAGTTTCTCAGACTTTCCTTGTTTTGACGGCTCTGACAATTTTGAGGTGTATTGCTCAGGTATTTTGTACAATGCCCCTCAATTAGAATTCGTCTGATGTTTTTCTCATGATTAGACTGGGATTCTGTGTGTTTTGGGAGGAAGATCACAGAGGTAAAGTGGCATTTTCATTCCATCATATCAAGACACATGCTGGTAGCATGACTTATCACTGTTGATGTTGACATTGGTCACGTGGCCGTCTGGCACTGTTTGTCTAGTTTCCCCACTGAGAAGTTACTCCCTCCATTCCCCACTTTCCACACTGTGCTCTTTAGAAGGAAGTCACTATACACAGGCCATACTTAAGAAGTGAGGAATTATGTGCTAGGGAAGGGAAGGACTGGAGGCAGGGTGGCAGGCGGCCGAGGGGCGGTGGCAGTGGCATCCCCGCACCTTGGAGCGCAGCCTGAGAGCTGCATGCACCTTCCTGCCTCCTCTTCCTGCTGTCCTAGGGTGCTGCCATGATGCCCCATCTGCTCAACTTCAAGAAGGGGTGGATGTCGATCTTGGATGGGTCTGGAGAGCCTCCCTCCCCCTGGCTCACCACCACCTCTACTTGGCAGTGGAAGAAGCATTGGTTTGTGCTAACAGACTCAAGCCTCAAATATTACAGACACTCCACTGCCAAGGAGGCAGATGAGCTGGATGGTGAGATCGGCCTGTGTTCCTGTAGATGTTACTGAGTACGCAGTGCAGCACAACTATGGCTTCCAGATACACACCAAGGATGTTGTCTATACCTTGTTGGCCATGACATCAGGCATCCGGCAGAACTGGATTAAGGCTTTGAGAAAGACCGTGTGTCCAGCTTCAGCCCCAGATGTAACCAAGCTCTTGGACTGTAACAAGGAGAACGTGCTGCACAGCTATGGCACCCAGAAGGGTCCCCTGAAGGCAGGGGAGCAGTGGGCGGGCCCTGAAGTCATCAGCAGGGTGGCCCTCAGAAGGTAGATAGGCAGCAGCAGGCCCTGGACTACGTGGAGCTCTCCCCACTGACCCAGGCCTACCCAGTGGGCCCGCACCCTGTCCTGTGCTCCTGACTGCCTGGCCAAGCAGGAGGAGCTGGAGCGGGACCTGGCCCAGCACTCCAAGGAGGGGCGCAAGTGGTTCGAGGCCACAGATAGCAGGGCCCCAGAGGTGCCTGCCGCTGAGAGGCCATGCTGGGGCCTGGGTGCCCCCCTGACTGAGAACCAGCAGAGCCACCTCAGTGAGGAGATCGAGAAGAAGTGGCAGGAACTGGAGAAGCTGCCTTTGTGGGAGAATAATTGGGTGCCACTTACTGCCCTGCTCAACCAAAGCCACAGAGAGAGCCAGGGGCCCCAAAGTGACAGCCATGAGGCACTGGAGAAGGAGGTTCGGGCTCTTCGGACTCAGCTGGAGGCATGGCATGTCCAAGGGGAGGCTCCTCAGTGCACCAAGATCCCCAGAGGGTGACCACATTTCCCCAGGCTACATCTCACAGGAGTCATGTGAGCGCAGCCTGGCAGAGATGGAGGCTTCGCACCAGCAGGTGATGGAGGAGCTGTAGCGGCACCACAAGTGGGAGCTGCAGCAGCTACAGCAGGAGAAGAAGTGGCTTCTGGGTGAGGAGGCTGCAGGCACGGCCTCAGCCATTGAAGTGATGAAGAACCCCACCAGGAAGAGCTGAGCCAAGAGCTGAGCAAAACATGGCGGCTCCAGCAGGGCCCAGATGGCCTCCGGAAGCAACACCAGTCAGATGTGGAGGTACTGAAGCGGGAGCTGCAGGTGCTATTGGAGCAGTACTCACAGAAGTGCCTGGAGATTGGGGTGCTGATGCAGCATGCCGAAGAGTGCTGGCACACCTTGCACCACTGCCAGCAGGAGGGCCAGGAGCTGCTGCACCACCACCAGAAGCTGCATGCCCGCCTGTCAGAGGAGATAGACTGGCTGTGCAGCTTCATCACCTCACAGGGCATGGGCAATGGCTGCGGGCACAGCAACAAGCAGAGCTCCTGCGAGCTGGAGGTGCTGCTTCGTGTAAAAGAGAACGAACTCCAGTACCTGAAGAAGGAGGTGCAGTGCCTCCAGGATGAGCTCCAGGTGATGCAGAAGGATAAGTGCTTCACCTCGGGAAAGTACCAGGACATCTATATGGAGCTGAGCCATATCAAGATGCGGTCAGAACAGGAGATCAAGCAGCTGAAGGAGCACCTGCGCCTTGCCATGGCCGCTCTGCAAGAGAAGGACTCCATGTGCAGCAGCTTGGCTGAGTAGAGGTCCTGCCTAGCTGCAGAGCCTTCAGCCTGGAGGACCAACCGCCCTCCTTCCTTGCTGGATGGAAGTCCAAAGCCAAGTTTCTCCTTACCCTCTGTGGGCCACATGTACACTTGCACCCACCACACACACACACACACACACACACACACACCTGCATGCACCCACACACACACTCTGCATATCTGAATGTGCCCCTTACACTGGATCTTACCTTGCACCTTCTTCAGGATTTTATATGTGAAGAGATTTTTATATAGATTTTTTTTCCAAAACACTTTATACTTAAAAAAAAGAAAAAAGCAATTCCCGGTGGCTGTGTGCCTCCAACCCTGGCCCCTAGCCACCCTCTGCTTGGGCTTCTGGGCTGGTGGCCCTGCCCCAGGGGTCTGGCAGAGGCCCAGGCAGTGGCCATGGCAGGCTGTCTTTGCAGGGGAGAGGCGGGAGCCTGCCACCCTCTTCCTACCCTACCTCCTTCTAACACTTCCTACCCCACACGGCCTATACCATGGGGCTCCAGACAGGGAGTCAGCAGCTGCCCTCATGGTCCCATAGCCTCCTCTGAGGCTGTGCCATGCAAAAGGTGTTTCTCTCCTGCTCCCTGAAGCTCTTAACTTAATAAAACATTTCAGAAAAAAAAAACAAAAAACTCCTCCTTGAGGGTAGAGTGGCTACGTAGATTAGTTAGAATCATTCTGCACAGGAGATTTGTCTATTCTTCCTCATGATTGATATTT
>NW_016107358.1:4700364-4701912 GCF_001604975.1 Cebus imitator | reverse complement strand
TTTTTTGAGACAGTCTCAGTTGCCCAGGCTGGAGTGCAGCGGTGCGATCTCAGCTCATTGAACCTCCTGGATTCAAGGGATTCTCCTGCCTCAGTCTCTTGAGTAGCTTTGATTACAGGTATGTGCCACAATGCCCAGCTCATTTTTGTATTTTTAGTAGAGATGGGGTTTCACCATGTTAGTCAGGCTGGTCTTGAACTCCTGACCTAATGATCTGCCCTCCTTGGCCTCCCAAAGTGCTGGGATTACAGGTGTGAGCCAACACACCCAGACAGACTCATGCATTTTTAAAAAATACTTTGTCTTGTAATCAAATACCAGGTTATTATTTTTTAAGATATTTCCAACTTTGGCCATAGGAGCTCTTTCCATTGGATCCCATGTCCTTTTGCCATGACTCTGAGGTAGGAGGCAGGACTCAATTCCAGAGGTAGGGCTTGGATACTGGACCAAATTGAGGACTAGCTAAAACAGAGATGGGGCAGAAGCACCTTTCTATAAGACATGCCCACCAGTGTGCCATGGCAACATACAGAAGTTACCACCCCTTTCTAGGACAACCTGGAAGCTAGCACCCCTTTTAAAGAAATTTCTGCATAATCTACCCCTTAATTAATCTGCCCTGTAATGTGCCCTGGCTCCACAAAGAGCAGTCCCTCTGCTGCTGCTTAGACACTGCTGCTTCAGTAAAAATTGCTGTCCAACACCACTGGTTTGCCCTTGAATTCCTTCCTCAGCAGAGCCAATAACCCTCCCAGGCAAAGCCTCAATTTGGAGGCTCACTTGCCCTGCATCAGCTCCACTACTATTTCTTTTATATATATATATAACAGAAAAAAACCAACTTTATTATTGGTTTGTTGCATAGGTGCATTGTTGCATAGGTACATACATGGCAATGTGGTTTGCTGCCTCCATCCCCATCACTTATATCTGGCATTTCTCCCCATGTTATCCCTCCCCTTGCCCACTGTCCCTCCCCTAGTCCACCAACAAACCCCAGTGAGCGATGCTCCCCTCCCTGTGTCCATGTGTTCTCATTGTTCAACACCTGCCTGTGAGTGAGAACATGTGGTGTTTGATTTTCTGTTCTTGTGTCAGTTTGCTGAGAATGATGGTTTCCAGGTTCATCCATGTCCCTACAAAGGACACAAATTCATCTCCTTTGATGGCTGCATAGTATTCCATGGTGTATATGTGCCACATTTTACCTGTCCAGTCTATCATCGATGAACATTTGGGTTGGTTCCAGGTGTTTGCTATTGTAAACACTGCCAAAATGAACATATGCATGCATGTGTCTTTATAATAGAATGATTTTTAATCCTTTGGATATATACCCAGTAATGGGATTGCTGGGTCAAATGGAATTTCTATTTCTAGATCCTTGAGGAATCGCCACACTGTCTTCCACAATGATTTAACTAATTTGCACTCCCACCAACAGTGTAAAAGTGTTCCTATTTCTCCACATCCTCTCCAGCATCTGTTGTCTCCAGATTTTTTAATGATCGCCATTCTAACTGGTGTGAGATGGTATCTCGATGT
>NW_016107358.1:4660467-4698474 GCF_001604975.1 Cebus imitator | reverse complement strand
AAAATCTGTTTTAGTTCTGTGTAGATTCTGGATATTAGCCCTTTGTCAGATGGGTAGATTGCAAAAATTTTTTCCCATTCTGTTGGTTGCTGGTTCACTCTAATGATTGTTTCTATTGCTGTGCATAAGCTCTGGAGTTTAATTAGATCCCGTTTGTCTATTTGGGCTTTTGTTGCCAGTGCTTTTGGTGTTTTATTCATGGATCCCTTGCCTATGCCTATGTCCTGAATGGTTTTACCTAGGTTGTCTTCTTACCTAGGGTTTTTATGGTGTTAGGTTTTATATTTAAGTCTTTAATCCATCTGGAGTTAATTGTAGTGTAAGGTGCCAGGAAGGGGTACAGTTTCTGCTTTCTGCACATTGCTAACCAGTTTTCCCAACACCATTTATTAAACAGGGAATCATTTTCCCATTGCTTGTTTTTATCGGATTCGTCAAAGATCAGATGGTTGTAGATGTGTGGCGTTGCCTCTGAGGCCTCTGGTCTGTTCCATTGGTCTGTATCTCTGTTTTGGTACCAGTGCCATGCTGTTTTGATTACTGCAGCCTTGTAGTATAGTTTGAAGTCAGGTAGCATGATGCCTCCAGCTTTGTTCTTTTTGCTTGGAATTGACTTGGCTATGCGGTCTCTTTTCGTTCCATATGAAGTTTAAGGTGTTTTTTTCCAGTTCTGTGAAGAGGGTCATAGGTAGCTTGATGGGGATAGCGTTGAATCTATAAAGCACTTTGGGCAGTATGGCCATTTTCACAATATTGATTCTTCCTAACCATGAGCATCGAATGTTTTCCCATCTGTTTGTGTCCTCTCTTATTTCCTTGAGCAGTGGTTTGTAGTTCTGCTTGAAAAGGTCCTTTACATCATTTGTTAGTTGTATTCCTAGGTATTTTATTCTCTTTGTAGCAATTGTGAATGGCAGTTTGTTCTTGATTTGGCTCTCTTTCAGTCTGTTATTGGTGTATAGGAATGCTTGTGATTTCTGTACATTGATCCTGAGATTTTGCTGAAGTTGCTTATCAGTTTAAGGAGATTTTGGGCTGAGATGATGGGGTCTTCTAGATATACAATCATGTCGTCTGCATATAGAGACAATTTGACTTCCTCCTTTCCTAATTGAATACCCTTTATTTCTTTTTCTTGCCTTATTGCTCTGGCTAGAACTTCCAATACTATATTGAATAGGAGTGGTGAGAGAGGGCATCCTTGTCTAGTGCCAGATTTCAAAGGGAATGCTTCCAGTTTTTGCCCATTCAGTATGATATTGGCTGTGGGTTTGTCATAAATAGCTTTTATTATTTTGAGATACGTTTCGTCAATACCTAGTTTATTGAGAGGTTTTAGCATAAAGGGCTGTTGAATTTTGTCAAAGGCCTTCTCTGCATCTATTGAGGTAATCATGTGGTTTTTGTCTTTGGTTCTGTTTATGTGGTGAATTACGTTTATAGACTTGCCAATGCTGAACCAACCTTGCATCCCCAGGATGAAGCCTATTTGATCATGATGGATAAGTAAGCTTGTTGATGTGCTGTTGCAATCGGTTTGCCAGTATTTTATTGAAGATTTTTGCATCTGCGTTCATCATGGGTATTAGCCTGAAGTTTTCTTTTCTTGTTGAGTCTCTGCCATATTTTGGTATCAGCATGATGTTGGTCTCATAAAATGATTTGGGAAGGATTCCCTCTTTTTGGATTGTTTGGAATAATTTCAGAAGGAGTGGTACCAGCTCCTCTTTGTATGTCTGGTAGAATTCTGCTGTGAACCCATCTGGACCTGAGCTGTTTTTGGTTGGTAGGCTATTAATTGCTGCCTCAACTTTAGCCCTTGTTATTGATCTATTCAGGGTTTTGACTTCTTCCTGGTTTAGGCCTGGGAGGGTGCATGTGCCCAGGAATTTATCCATTTCTTCCAGGTTTACTGGTTTGTGTGCATAGAGTTGTTTGTAGTAATTTCTGATGGTTGTTTGTATTTCTGTGGAATCTGTGGTGATATCCCCTTTATCGTTTTTTATTGCATCTATTTGATTCTTCTCTCTTTTCTTTTTTGTTAATCTGGCTAGTGGTCTATTTTGTTGATCTTTTCAAAAAACCAGCTCCTGGATTTATTGATCTTTTGAAGTGTGTTTTGTGTCTATCTCCTTCAGTTCTGCTCTGATCTTAGTTATTTCTTGTCTTCTGCTAGCTTTTGAGATTTTTTTATCTTGCTCCTCTAGCTCTTTCAATTTTGATGATAGGGTGTCGATTTTAGATCTTTCCTTGATTCTCATGTAGGCATTTATTGCTATAAATTTTCCTCTAGACACTGCTTTAAATGTGTCCCAGAGATTCTGGTATGTTGTGTCTTCATTCTCATTGGTTTTGAAGAACATCTTTATATCTGCCTTCATTTCATTGTTTATCCAGTCAACATTCAAGAGCCAGTTGTTCCGTTTCTATGAAGTTGTGTGGTTCTGAGTTAGTTTCTTAGTCTTGAGTTCTAATTTGATTGCACTGTGGTCTGAGAGACTGTTTTTTATGATATCCGTTCTTTTGCATTTGCTGAGTAGTGATTTACTTCCAATTATGTAGTCAGTTTTAGAGTAGGTGTGAGGTGGTGCTGAGAAGAATGTATATTCTGTGGATTTGTGGTGGAGAGTTCTGTAGACGTCCATTGGGTTTGCTTGGTCTAGATCTGAGTTCAAGTCCTGGATATCCTTGGTAATTTTCTGTCTCATTGATCTGTCTAATATTTACAGTAGAGTGTTAAAGTCTTCCACTACTATTGTGTGGGAGTCTAAGTCTCTTTGTAGGCCTTTAAGAACATGCTTTATGTATCTGGATGCTCCTCTATTGGGTGTGTATATATTTAAAATCGTTAGCTCTTCTTGTTGCATTTATCCTTTTACCTTTATGTAATGCCTTTCCTTGTCTCTTTTGATCTTTGTTCGTTTAAAGTCTATTTAATCAGAGACTAGGATTGCAATTCCTGCTATTTTTTTGCTCTCCATTTGCTTGGTAAATCTTCCTCCATCCCTTTATTTTGAGCCTATGTGTATCCTTGCATGTGAGATGGGTTTCCTGGATACAGCACACTGATGGATTTTGACTTTTTATTCAATTTGCCAGTCTGTGTCTTTTGATTGGGGCATTTAGCTCATTTACATTTAAAGTTAATATTGGCATGTGTGAATTTGATCCTACCATTTTGATGCTAGCTTGTTGTTTTGCCCATTAGTTGATGCAGTTTCTTCATTGTGTCTATGCTTTTCACCCATTTTGTATGTTTTTGGAGTGGCTGGTACTGGTTGTTCCTGTCAATGTTTAGTGCTTCTTTCAGGAGTCTTGTAAAGGAGGCCTGGTGGTGACAAAATCTCTCAATGATTGCTTGTTCATGAAGGATTTTATATCTCCTTCACTTATGAAGCTTAGTTTGGCTGGATATGAAATTCTAGGTTGAAAGTTCTTTTCTTTAAAGATGTTGAATATTGGCCCCAACTCTCTTCTGGCTTGTACGGTTTCTGCCAAGATATCCACTGTGAGTCTGATGGGCTTCCCTTTGCAGGTAACCTGACCTTTGTCTCTGGCTGCCCTTAGCATTTTCTCCTTCATTTCAACCCTGGTGAATCTGTTGATTATGTGCCTTGGGGTTGCTCTTCTTGAGGAATATCTTTGTGGTATTCTCTGTATTTACCGGATTTGAATATTGGCCTGCCTTGCTAGGTTGGGGAAGTTCTCCTGGATAATATCCTGAAGAGTGTTTTCCAGCTTGTATTCATTCTCTGCATCACATTCAGGTACACCTATCAAACGTAGGTTAGCTCTTTTCACGTAATCCCATATTTCTTGGAGGCTTTGTTCATTTCTTTTCACTCTTTTTCTCTAATCTTGCCTTCTCATTTTATTTCATTGAGTTGATATTCAATCTCTGATATCCTTTCTTCTGCTTGGTCAATTAGGCTATTGAAATTTGTGCATGCTTCACGAAGTTCTCGTGTTTTTCAGCTCAATGAATTCATTTATGTTCCTCTCTAAGCTGTTTATTCTAGTTAGCATTTTGTCAAACCTTTTTTCAAGGTTCTTAGTTTCTTTGCATTGGGTTAGAACACGTTCTTTTAGCTCAGAGAAGTTTCTTATTACCTACCTTCTGAAGCCTGTTTCTGTCAATTCATCAGACTCATTCTCCATCCAGCCTTGTTCCCTTGCTGGTGAGGAGTTGTGATCCCTTGGAGGAGGAGAGGCGTTCTGGTTTTGAGTGTTTTCATCCTTTTTGCACTGGTTTCTTCCCATCTTTGTGGATTTATCTACCTGTGGTCTTCGTGGTTGGTGACTTTCAGATGGCGTCTCTGAGTGGACCTTTGTGTTGATGATGAAGTTATTTCTTTCTGTTTTTTAGTTTTCCTTCTAACAGTTAGGCTCCTCTGCTGTAGGACTGCTGGAGGCCCACTCCAGACCCTGCTTGCCTAGGGATCACCTGCAGCAGCTGCAGAATACTAAGGGTTGCTGCCAGTTACTTCTTCTGTTATCTTTGTCCCAGAAGGATACCCGCCAGATGTCAGCCTGTGCTCTCCTTTATGAGGTGTCTCTTTGGATATATGGGGGTTGGGGAGCTGCTTGAGGAGACTGTCTGTCCCTTATGGAGCTCAAGTGCTGAGCTGTGAGCTCTGTTGTTCCATTCAGAGCTGTTGGGCAGGTTACGTTTAAGTCTGCTGCAGCGGAACTCATAACTTCCTTTTTTTTCCCGGTGCTCTGTCCTGGGAAAGTGGGGCTTTATTTATAAGTTCCTGACGTGCTACTGCCTTTTTTCAGAGATGCCCTGCCCAGCGAGGAGGTAGCCTAGTCACAGTCTGCCAGTAGAGGCGTTGCTGAGCTGCCGTGGGCTCTGTCCAGCTGCTGTGTGAACTTCCTTGTGGTTTTGTTTATAGAGGTATAGTTAGAACTGCCTCGGTAATGGCGGTCTGCCTCAGTAATGGTGAACTGTCTCTATAATGGCAGACTCCCTTGGTAATGGTGGACTGCCTCAGTAGTGGTGGACTGCCTTGGTAGTGGTGGACTCCCTCGGTAATGGCAAACACCCTTCCCCCCACAGAGCTGGACTGTCCGGGTCCAGTTGTGCTTGCTGTGAAAGACTCTGCTTTCACAGAGTCTTTCAGATTGCTGTTCTTCGTGGGGGTGGGACCCACTGAGCCAGATCCTGGCTCCGTGTTTCAGCCCCCTTTTTTTCAGTTGAATGGGCGAATCTGTCTCCCAGGCATACCAGGCTCCAGTTCAAAGGGCACCCAGATCTGTGCGAGTTTTTGTGTGGAGACCCGCTGCGCCAGCTGAAACAGCTATGCTGGAGACTCGTGGTGCTTTTCCACCCGAGAATCTCCTCGTCTGTGGGCAGTAAAAATTCATTTGGAAATGCGGTGATCACTCACGCTCTGCGTTCTTGCTGGGAACTGCACCCCAGAGCTGTTCCTATTCAGCCATTTTGGATCGTCTGCCTTCACAACTGTTTTTATTGTTCCTGCTTGAAGCCCTTATTTCTTGCACTACAAGGTGCTCCAGTCTCCCCCTGGTTCACCTGGAAGTGATAATAGAGGAGAGCCATTTACTACAACTGTGTAAGACATTGGAGCACAGGTGGCCCTGAGATCCCTCCTAGGGCAGCATAGCACAGGCTGGTGGAGGGCCCTCCTCTGCATCCACATTTGACCCTGGCAGTATTTAGTGCTCTCTCACTCTTTACCCCCCTTCTCTTTTTTGAAGCATAAAGTCTCAAGTATCTCAGCTGTCATGTGGTACCCACTGGATGTCAGTGCATGAGAACAGAATGGTTGAGAGCAAATTCCTTATGAAGGATGTTCTTTGGAAGCCATTTCCCAAGCCAGGTCTCTAAATTAAAAAAAAAATTTTATAATGTTTCCAGCAATTGCTGTTAACTGGGATTGGATGATGGATATAGGTTTGTTTTTCTTTAAGTTTTGGGGATTTCTACAAAACTTGGATAGGCCAATTTTTATTTTATGTTCATAATAGCCTCTCGAGAAATATTTGATTAATCTCCACCTTAACTTTCTGCTACTGTGATACAGTTAATTGGGCAGAAAGAAGACTTTTTGCTGGGGGAAAGATGGGGAACACTGAGTGGTAGAGACAAAGGGCATGTGACAACATTCTTCATTAATACTTCTTAGTTGTAGGAATACACACAACACTTTTCCCTTTTTTGAAAACATTCTGGGCTGGATGCCATGGCTAACACCTATAATCCCAACACATTGAGAGGCCGAGGCAGGCAGATCACCTGAGGTCAGGAGTTCAAGCCAGCCTGGACAACATGACGAAACCCTGTCTCTACTAAAAATGCAAAAACTAGCTGAGTGTGGTGGCGGGTGTCTATAATCCCAGCTACTCAGGAGGCTGAGGCATGAGAAGAATCGCTCGAACCCGGGAGGCAGAGGTTGCAGTGAGCCAAGGTTGTGCCACTGCACTTCAGCCTGAGGGACAGACCGAGACTCTGTCTCAAAAAAAAAAAAAAAAAAAAAAAAAAAAAATTATTCCTCACAAAGAATGTAAGCCCCATGAGGGCCAGAACCATGCATATGTTGTCCATCGCTTTATTGTCAGGGTTTAGAAGGAGAACATTGTAGGTTTTCAGATTTGTTTGCATATGGGATCATTGATAAGTTTATTATGTGCCTGAACATATTCAACATCTATCGCTTCAAAAATAGCTTCTTTACAAATAGGAACAGTGTTCTTTTCATTCAATTACATTATTCTTATGAGTATATTCATAAAGATTGTTGTTGAATATTCATAAAGATGTTTCATAAAGAATATTTTATGAACAAATTTCATAAAGAAGATTTTATGAACACATTACTTACAAACTAATTTGAGATTTGAGGAATGTGTACATGAAAAGTTTTTGAAGAACATCTGGATAAGAAAATACTAATAAGGAAAATATTTTAATAAGAAAAGCTTCAAGATGAAGAAAATATTCATGAAGAGTGTTGCCCATCTTCCCCTCTGCCTCTGCAGCTGGGCTATTTTGCCTTCCCCACTTCATTCTTTCCTTGGAGACGGTCCCTCTGCGCAGCTCTTCCACCTGCAGAGACAAGTTCAGCCTTCACAATTTAAAGTTTCCAACAACCATAAAATTAGCAAGTAAAAATTCTTGAAATATCGTTATGCTTTCCTGTATAAAATATTATAATGCATGCAATAATGTACTGCCTTGCCCTGCTATTTAACCTGTTATTTGGCATGTCGTATTTCTCTTGTTTACTACAAATTTTTTTTGAAAATTTTTTTAGAGGCTGGGTATCGCTATGTCTCCCAGGCTAGAGTGCAGTGACCATTCACAGGCACGATCATGGCGCATACACTGCAGCCTCAAGCCATCCTCCTGCCTCAGCCTCCTGAGGAGCTAGGACTACAGCTATGCCTCATGGTGCCAGGCTGGTTTTTTCTTACTACAAATTTCATGAAAGCAGAGACCTCATTTTACGCTTCTCTGTAATTCTCATAGCATTTAGCATCTAATAGGTGAATGTATATATTCTGTTGATTATGTCATAAGATTTTTTTTCAAATAATCTTTGCAGATATAGTCTCTGAGGTAAACTTTTTTTTTTTTTTTTGAGGTGGAGTCTTACCTTGTTGCCCAGGCTGTAGTGCAATGGCGAGATCTTGGCTGACTGCAAGCTCCGCCTCCCAGGTTCAAGCGATTCTCCTGCCTCAGCCTCTGGAGTAGCTGGGATTACAAGCACCCAGCACCACGCCTGGCTAATTTTTGTATTTTTAATAGAGACGGGGTTTCACCCTATTGGCCAGGCTGGTCTCAAACAGCTGACCTCGTGATCCATGTGCCTCGACCTCCCAAAGTGCTGGGATTACAGGCGTGAGCCACCACAACTGGCCAGTTTTTTTTTTTTTAATCACAAAACCGAACATACAGTTGTACCTTTCTTCTGAAAGCTCTTTTTGGTGTTCCATGAGGATAGCAGCATTCTTGCAGAGGACAATAGCACCCAATGAAGAAATGTACGTGCATGTGTTTAAAAGCCCACAGGGCACTCAATCCTGGTAACAGAAGACTGGAGCAGATAACATCCACTCTGGTGTCACCATTCTGGGCACGCTTGAATTAAGCAGTTTTATTCCTACATCTTGGCAATAGCCAGGAAGGATCTTTTTTTTTTTTTTTTTTTTGAGATGGAGCTTCGCTCTTATTCCCCAGGCTGGAGTGCAATGGCGCGATCTCGGCTCACCGCAACCTCCGCCTCCTGGGTTCAGGCAATTCTCCTACCTCAGCCTCCTGAGTAGCTGGGATTACAGGCACGTGCCACCATGCCCAGCTAATTTTTTGTATTTTTAGTAGAGACGGGGTTTCACCATGTTGACCAGGATGGTCTCGATCTCTTGACCTCGTGATCCACCGGCCTCGGCCTCCCAAAGTGCTGGGATTACAGGCGTGAGCCACCGTGCCCGGCCCCTAGAAAGGATCTTTAAAAGCATAGTGCTTAAAGTGGTTAAGAGAAAGAATTCAGGTGGTTATGGAAACCTGGATCGGCACTGCAGTCTAATAAATAGGCCATCTTCAGTCAGAAGACGTTTCCAAGCAGGGTTTTTAAAACCTCGCCCTTAAGAAGCATTGGAAAAGAATTCTCTTACTTTCCACAGGTGCAGATGGCTGGCGTTTTTACTTAGTAGTGCCCTTCTGCTACATCTGTCTGAGGAGCCACAGGTGGCTGCAGCTGGAGAGGGCTTCTCCTTCTTTCTCTTCTCCCCTACGGCCACAACCCTGACATGCCTCATGCTTGAAAAGATTCATCATTCAAACCATAACACAATGCTATGTGGGTAGCTCAGCTGCCTGAGAGAGGATCAGAAAACCCAACTCTAATGGGCTGATGAATGGAAAATACATTACTAATGTAACATTCAAAGGACACTCTTGCTTTATTTCACCCTAGTAGAATGGAAAGATGAATAAGTAGGATGACTGTCGGCCAATAGTGTGGTTTGTAAATGAAAATGTCGAAGGGTGATTTTTGGCTTTTTAAAATCTTGTATGTTTATCTTTCATGTGTATACTTGAAAGGATAATAAAATATGTTTTCTCCCACTAGAATATGCAGTTAAAATAAGTGTTATTTCCTCATAAGTGTTCAGCACCCGAATTGTTTTTATGTAAATGCATTTTTAGTTTTTTAGTTTATTCAAATGCCATTTAGTACATTTTGACACAAATGAAATTATAAATTCACATTAAATAGAGTACTAGATAAAATACAGAACACCTAACTTTGAATTTAAGAAAAATGATGAATAATGTTTGTTGTGTCCATACACTATTTGAGATATAACTCAGGCACTACATAAGGACATTTCAGTCAACTATGAACTGCACATAAAATAGAGTCCCATAAGATTATAATAGAGCTGAAAAATTCCTATTGCCTGACGTCATAGCCATCATAACATCATAGTGAAATGTATTATTTACACATTTATAGTGATGCTGGTGTAAATATATACTGCATTGCAGTCATATAAAAGTCTAGCATATATAGTTATGTACAACATATAATACTTGATAATAAACCACTATGTTACTGGTTTATGAGTTTACTATATTTTTTATCTGTATTTTACACTGTGTTCCTTCTACTTATAAATAAAAGTTAACTGTAAAATAGGCTCAGGTAGGTTCTTCAGGAGGGATTCCAGAAGAAGGCATTGGTACCATAGGAGATGACAGCTCTGTGCATGTTATTGCCCCTGTAGACCATCCAGACCAAGAGACAGAAGATGTGGAGGTGGAAGGCAGTGATGCTGATGATGCTGACCCTGTGTAGGCCTAGGCTAATGTACGTGTTTGTGTCTTAGTTCTTAACAACAAAAAAGCTTAAAAAGCAAAAAATAAAATATTAAGAATAGAAAAAAAACTTATAGAAGGAAAGAAATATAAATAAGGAAAAAATATGTTTGTGTTTTAAGCTATTACAAGAGTAAAAAAGTTTTTAAAAAATTCATTCTACTATAAAGACACAGGCACACATAGGTTTATTGCAGCACTATTCACAATAGCAAGAACTTGGAACCAACTCAAATGCCCATCAGTGATAGACTGGATAAAGAAAAGATGACACACATAAACCGTGGAATACTATGCAGCCATAAAAAAGGAATGAGATCATGTCCTTTGCAGGGACATGGATGAAGCTGGAAGCCATCATTCTCAGCAAACTATAACACAAGAACAGAAAACCAAACACTGCATGTTTTCACTCATAAGTGAGAGTTGAACAATAAGAACACATGGACACAGGGAGGAGGGGGGAAACAACACACACCAGGGCCTATTGGTAGGTGGCAGGCAAGGGGAAGGACAGCATTAAGATGAATATCTAATGCATATGAGGCTTAAAACCTAGATGAGGCCAGGTGCGGGGGCTCACGCCTGTAATCCCAGCAGTTTGGGAAGCTGAGGCAGGTGGATCATGAGGTCAGGAGTTTGAGACCAGCCTGACCAAAATGGTGAAACCCTGTCTCTACTAAAAATACAAAATTAGCCAGGCTTGGTGGTGCATGCCTGTAGCCCCAGCTACTCAGGAGGCTGAAGCAGGAGACTCACTTGAACCCCAAGAGGCGGCGGTTGCAGTGAGCCCAGATTGTGCCATTGCACTCCAGCCTGGGCAACAGAGCAAGACTCCATCTCAGAAAAAAAAAAAAATCTAGATGATGGGTTGATAGGTGCAACAAATCACCAGGGCACATGTATACCTATGTAACAAACCTGTACATTCTGCACATGTATCCCGGAACTTAATAAAATTAAAAAAAAAACATTTTTACTTTATAAAACTTTTTAATTTTAAAAAGCTTCTATATAAATATAAGCTTTTTATATTTATATAGAAGCTTTTTAAAATTAAAAAGTTTTATAAAGTAAAAATGTTATAGTAAGCTAAGGTTAATTTATTATTAAAGAAAGAAATTTTAAATAAATGTAGCGTATCCTAAGTGTGCAGTGTTTATAGAGTCGATAGTGTACGGCAAGGTCCTGGGCCTTCACATTTCACTCACCACCGACTCACTCACCCAGAACAACTTCCAGTCCTGCAAGCTCTATTCACGGTAAGTGTCCTATTCTCACTGAACCTTTTCTACATTGAGATAGGTTTAGATACACAAGTACCATTACGTTGTAATTGCCTGCAGTGTTCAGTACAGTACTACGATGTCCAGGTTTGTGGCCTAGGAGCCATAGGTTCTACCATGTTAGCTTAAGTGTATCGTGGGCTCTACCATCTAGGTTTGTGTAAATACAACCTGATTTCTCCACAAGGACGGTCACCTAAGGACACATTTCTTAGAACATATTCCCATTGATAAGTGATGAATGACTGTGCTTATACTCAAAAATTACTCATTGCTTATCCAAAATTCAAATTTAATTGAGTGGCCTGTATTTGTGTTTGCTAACTCTGGCAACCCTATCACCAAGGCAAATTTCACTGGAAGAAATTTGAAGCTCTGAATACAGTTTTTAATCAAGCATGTAGACTTTTATTCACACTTGGAAATCAACCTTCCATTATCCAGAGAGCACACATGCTGCCTCCAGCTCCCTGTTTCCCCTTGGCCTATGGCCCATTCCAATCTGCCTCACAGAGCCCCATCACCCCATAGAAACAGGTGTCTTCTGGTCACCAGCGCGTTCCTTGTTGCCACACGCAGTGCACACTTTTCTGTACTCATGTTAACATCTCAGCCACATTCTGCAATGCTGACCTCCTTCTCTCTTGAAAGAGTTTGGCTCTGGCTTCTGTGACCCCCTTCTCTGTCCTGGTTTTCTACTTATCTGGCCACTAATTCTCACCTCGTCTGTCAGATCCTTCTCCTCTAACTCCAAATTGGGAACTCCTCATGGCTTCACACAAGGTCCCCCGTTTTTCTCTACACAACACTGTCCAATAGAACTCTCTTATGAGGATGGAAATGTCTTCTCTCTGCACCATCCAATGCAGTAGCCACTAGCTACAGGTGGCGACCAAGCACTTGAAATGTGGCTAGTGTGACTGAGGGATGGAATTTTAAAATTTATTTAATTTTTAAATTTTTTTATGAGAGTCTTGCTCTGTCACCCCAGGCTGGAATGCAGTGACACCATCTTGGCTCACTGCAACCTCTGCCTCCTTGGTTCAAGAGATCCTCCTGCTTCAACCTTGGGGTATCTGGGATTACAGGCATGCACAATCACACCTGGCTAATTTTTGTATTTTTTTGTACAGAATGAGTTTCACCATGTTGACCAGGCAGGTCTTGAACTCCTGACCTCAAGTGATCTACCCACCTTGGCTTCCCAAAGTGCTGGGATTACAGACACGAGCCACTGTGCCTGGCTAACTTTTATAATTTTAATTAATTTATATTAGCACATATGGCCAGTGGTTACCATATTGGACAGTACAGCTCTAGATTATCTTACTAGGTGAGCTACTATTGGCTTTAAAAAGCAGCTTTACGCTTATGATTTCCTGATATGTATCTGTATCTCAGACCCTCTGCAGAGCTCCAGCGTTATATGCATCTGATAGCTTCGATGACTCGCAGGCATTAAGGGACCACAGCTGTTCTTTTCTCAGCTGCCAATACTTCAGAGTGGTACCACCAGTTATTCGGTTTGTTGAAGCCAGGAACTGAGAGTAGTTATTTTTCCTTATTCCTTGCTATCCCACACCTAAATCATAAGTAAGGTCCCCCAATGCTACCTCCAACTTACATTTTTTTATGGGCACCCTATTTACTTTTATTACCTGGCAGGATTTGTAGGAAAATTGTCCAGAGCTGGCATGTTGATCCTCCTGGGCTTAAGCCATCCTTCCACCTCAATTTTCTGAGTAGCTGGGACTTACAGGCGTGTGCCACCACATCCGGCTAATTTTTGTATTTTTTTGGTAGAGATGGGGTCTTGCCATGTTGCCCAGGCTGGTCTCTTAACTCCTGGCTCAAGCAATCCACCTGCCTCAGCCTCCCAAAGTGCTAGGATTACAGGCATGAGCCACTGTGTTTGGCTAGTAAGTGCTATATAAATGTTAAGATATTATTATAGCTTGTGAGCTTTGGCAATGGAAGTCCAAAGAAAAAAGTAACCGATGAGTGTACTAAGCATCTTTCCCTTTGAAAAAAATTGGTTTGTTAGAAACTCATAGGAGTGTACTCATACCTACTTAATCTTTTGTTAAGTACTACATGCATTTATTATGTTGGGATATTAAACTTCTCTGAATTAATTGGACAATATAGAATGCCCAATGATTTAAAATGGCGTCTGACTTACTACAATTTAGCTATACAAATTGATTATTCTATGCAAATTTGAGGATACTTCTAGGCAACCCCCTCAAAAATATATTGCTTGTGTAGTTTATCTTTATTTGAAAACAGGATATTTTTCACTAAATATTAGTGAATATTGGGAGCAGTGCAAAAGTATGTGTGTGTACACTTCAAAAGTTTTGAAAAGTCTCTTTCTGTTATGACAGAGTATAACAACAGGTATTTTGCAAATAAACTACAAAACAGTCAAACTATTTAATACTTTTTTTTTTTTTTTTTTTTTTTTTGAGGCAGGGTCTTGCTCTGCTGCCCAAGCTGGAGTGCAGGAGCACAAAGATGGCTGATGCAGCCTTGACCTCCTGAGTTTAAAGCATCCTCCCGCCTCAGCTTCCCAAGTAGCTGGAACTACAGGCACACTGCTATGCCCCCGGGGTCTCTGTCACGCAGAGATGGGGACTCTCTCTGTTGCCCAGACTGGTCTTGGACTCCTGGACTCAAGCAATCCTCCTGCCTCAGCCTCCCAGAGTGTTGGGATTACAGGCACGAGCCACCTCTCTTGGTGCATTTAATAAGTTTTAATGTTTCATAACAACTGTTTCCTAGGTCATAATATGAGCATTTTTTTTCCTATTTCTGTTTTGAAGTAAGTCAAGAATTAGCTTCATTACTTTAAAATGTCCTTATTACATTTAATTGAACAATGTTATTAATTATTGAACATTATTAATTACCTTTATGAAGAATAACAGAGGAACAGTAAAGCTGTATTTTAGCAAAACATTTTAATTCTAATTCCGAAACCTAATCAGAAAAAAATGTGTTTGGAACAATGATAATTCATTAAATACAACTCATCATTGTTAGGCTGTCTCTGTTATGGAGACGATCATGTTATGAAAAGGCATTCAGCTAATATTGAATCTTTTAAGAACAATTGAACTTTACCATTGCTAGAGATTTTTTGAAAAGCCGTAGATACATAAGTTGGAGATAAAACAATCAAAATTACTTCCTGAGCTATTTTTACGGGTTCTAAATGCTAAACAAAAATGTCATGAAATGACTCAGAAGATTGTAAAACTTTCTTCCTGAAGCTATTTTGACAGCCTCCAGGGATGTAAAATTCCCTAAAGTGCTCTAATGGGAAAAGGCTTAGAATAAGAACCAGAATCCCAGACCTCTACTCCCACTAATAAGCTAAGTGAACTTAGGTCAGTATTTAACCTCCTCCAGTTGCTTATTTGTTCATTTGAGAGACTCACACTTTCCTGAGTTACATCTATGTATTGTAGCCAGTTTCAAAATGCTGTGTGAAATGTCCCAATATGACCTGAACATTTCCAACTGATTATTTTCTCAGCTAATCGGCATTTTTACTACTATCTGTATTTTTTTGCACACAAGGTGAGTCTCCCAAGTCAACAAGAGATCACTGCCATTTCACATTTCCCTGCCTCCTGCCTGCATGCACATTGCTATTTTGTTGTCCCCTGAATTGCCTTTCAAAAATCCTCATTGTTATAGCTACAGAAGGGACCTAATCTATCTGAGTGACTGATTGCAGTGCCCAGCCCAGACACACATGCATCCCAAGCCTCTGCTTCATCTGTCCTAGAGGAAACTGGTTGGTGGGGAACAGCCACGGTGGGTCTGATGGCGCGGCAATCTCCTGCAGTTTTCATAGGAAGTGGCCCTGAAGCAGAGGCTGCCCTGGTGACTGTCGCTGGAGGACCCCAGGCTTCTGGATATACCGCGACCGACATCCTGGTATCTTCAGGAGCATAGCTACAGCTTGAAAGGCTCTTAATCTCCCCCACAGCATCACTGTATTTCCTAGCAGGGGGCTGGTAGGCCTGGTAGGACACTTTGGTGGTGGTGGTGATCACGGTTTGTAGGGCACCTGGTGGCGGAGTCGTGAGGTACCGACAGGGAAGCTCTGGATTATAATAAGGGCGAGTGGCCACAGCCTGACACTGCCCATGGTCAGTCCTCTCCACAAGGCTGGGTTTTCCAAGAGATGGTTTCCAGACATGCTGTTTGTTGGTGAAATCAAAGCTTCTCTCGTAGCTGCTGTATGAATTGACATTATATTGTAGTGTGTTCAGATGAATGCAGTCTGTGTCATTAGGGATACTGGTGGAATCCTTACAAAGGGTGGGATATGGGCTCGAATTTGTATAAGCAGGATTTGCCAATTCATAGCTGCAAGGTGGCATAGGCAAATAGATTCTTGGGCTTGAATATTTCTGAAAGGGTGGCATTTTGTCTCCTTGAAAGGTGGCTAGGTCACAGGTAGCTTTGTAAGCATCAGAGTCTGGGAAGGAAGGGCAAGGCTGCCCTGGAATAGGAAAGCTGGTTTCAGTAACTATATCAAAGTCTTCTGGATTTTCCAAAGGTATGTTGCTGAAATCAAGACCGCTGCTGTCTTGATTTTCTTCTACCTAAAAAATGAAACAAACACAGATACATGCTATGTAAATTGTTTGGGCACCTTCACCTGTAACAATAGCCAACAAGTAAGTAAAAACAGATGACCATGTGCTGGGCTCCGTGTTGTGAACACTGCGCTGCTCAGGTATGTGATTTAAGCATGTGGTCCAGGGGTTGCTAAACTGGAGCTCACTCAGGCATAAATACCACACAACAGAATGAGGAAGGTCCACGGTAGCCAGGTAGGAAGCTTCTGAGTGGCAGATGGTCCTGTTCTCACCCACACTGTGTTCCTAGAGACTTAGGAGGCACACAGGCCTGGGTTCAATGCTGACTCTGTCCCTCACAAATTGAACAAGCCATTTAACCTCTCTGAGCCTCAGATTCTTCATCTTAAAAATGAAACTTAATGGCCGGGTGCAGTGGCTCACACCTTCAATCCCAGCACTTTGGGAGGCTGAGGTGGGTGGATCATGAGGTTAGGAGATTGAGACCATCCTGACTAACATGGTAAAACCTCGTCTCTACTAAAATACAAAAATTCGCTGGGTGTGGTGGTGCGCACCTACAATCCCAGCTACTCAGGAGGTTAAGGCAGGAGAATTGCTTGAACCAGGGAGTCAGAGGTTGCAGTGAGCTGAGATTGCGCCACTGCACTCCAGCCTGATGACAGAGCGAGACTCCGTCTCAATAAATAAATAAGTAAATAAATAAAATGGAACTTAATAAAAGTAAACTTGTTATAGGGTTTCTGCAACCATCAAATGTGTGAAACTCAGACCAGTGCCTGGAACATGGGCACTGTCAGTTTCTGTTATCCTCACACTAACACTCCGCCTGCTTGGCATGCTTTGGTTGAAAAGCCAAACTGAATTAAACTGCACAGAGAAATGTTATCTGTTCTTGTGGATAAAATAATGGAAAGGACCCTCTCAAGGACACACTGCTAACTTCCTGTTGGAGGCATGCATTTCCATCTTTACTACTGTTGCATAATTGTCCTTATATTAGGTTGTTAGCACACTGACATATCAGGACTGTATCACTGCCTGCAGAGATTGTTGGTTTTTCTTTTAAGGAGAAAAAGGGATCAGAAACCCTATTCAGATGTTGATTTGATGATATTTTGTGACAGACATATAATTTTCACATGAAATCAAACCCTTGTAATTAATGTATGACCTGCATATTTTACATACTTATCAGTGTATCTGGGGATGAAAATGAGCAGAGGCCACCATCCCCTCTCAGTTCCCAGTACCTCAAATTCTCGAATTCTCTTTTTCTGGGGTTGGTAGAAAGAGGCCATTTGTCTCTTGAAGGCACTTCTTCTAGCTTCCGTCTCTGATTTGCTCTCTGGTCTTGGGTGATCGTGAACTCCCTTGGCCTGCGATAAGGAGAAAATAAATCATACATTTGTGTCCCTAAAGGAAGCTGACAATGTAGCCCAAAAATTGATCATGCCTTTCCTAAGATCTCAAGTGTTTTTAGTTTTGCTTCTTTCAAAATGACAGAAAAAAAAAATTCTTGAATAAAACAGCATCAATAATTAACATATTAAAAGATCATTGCAATCCTTTCACTCTATTAAAAGAACTATAACTACAACTTGGTTTACCATCTCTGGACCTTAAAGCGCTCACAGTAGTGAGCTAATTCCTAGTCTCCCCATTAGGGCCCCGGGGGGCTCCAGCACCTATTTCTGGCCACTGGAGCTGTATTTTGTTTGGCCCAAGGTTTCCAAGGCACATGACAGGTGGTCTGGCCTTTATGGTCTGATGAAAAGTATCCATCACAAATTGTATTCTCACCTAACCTACCTGAAAAAAGATCGCGTTGCCATCAAGCCGCCAAAAGTTGGTGACAGGGTATCCACTGTGCCCTCGACAAGGAATCAATTCCAAAGCAGAATGACAGTTAGGGCATGCCTTCTCTGCAAAGCCCAGAAGGGAGAAATATTAACCCTGACCCCAGGCCCTTCTGAAGGAAGAAGGGGAAAATTAGTTGGGACTAAAGAGCTCGTGGCCCTTCGCGGTGGCTCACACCTGTACAATCCCAGCACCTTGGGAAGCTGAGGTGGGTGGATCACCTGAGGTCAGGAGTTCGAGACCAGCGTGACCAATATGAAGAAACCCCATCTTTGCTAAAAATATATAATTAGCTGGGCGTGGTGGCGCATGCCTGTAATCTTGGCTACATGGGAGGCTGAGGTAGGAGAATCACTTAAAGCCCGGAGTCAGAAGTTGCAGTGAGCTGAGATCAGCCATTGCACTCCGGCCTGGGCAACAAGAGCGAAACTCCGTCTCAAAAAAAAAGGAACCTATGACTCCAACGTAACCCTCTCCCAGGCCCGGAGTCCTCACTCTGCTGTTTCAGCCGTGCCTTGTCGCAGATGGCCGGCCGCAGCTGCAGGCGCGAACCGTCTGGCAGGGCGCAGGCCTGCGCACACACCACCACGCCCAGGCACGACTTCTTGAGGATGAGGCCATTGTGGTTGTTGGTGTTGCGCATGGCCCAGCCGCTCAGGTGGCGCTGCGCCTTCTTCTCATCGCTGCTGTAGATGAAGCGCACGTAGCCGTCAGGCCACTCTCGGAACTGGTCGAAGAGGGCCAGCTCCTGGAAGGGTGCAGAAGGAAGGGTGGTCAGCTGATCGACCAAACGGCACACAACATGCTCTAAAATTTCTACAAGCACATTAGGATTAAAAAAGGTTCTTTTTAAATCCAGCAATGTGAAATCCCAAAATGCCACCCTTCCTAGGTGAGACTGGCAACCAGGTAATAATTAATGTTTATATAGTGTTTATCTGTTAAATGCTGTACATGTATTAATTCATCTAGACTTCAAACTACAGGCAATGATTTACATTTTACAGACGAGGACGTGGAGGTCAGAGAGGTTCATCGACTTGCCCAAGGTCACATCACACAGCTAGCAAGATCTGGCTCTAGGATTTGTACCCCGGCAGTCCCATTCCAGAACCTGTACTTCTTACCACTATGTTCTATCACTTCTTGGTGTGTTTAAATGTTGAAAACATTTCATGTTAAGCATCAAAGTGCTAGTGGGAAAAGTGACTGGAATGTTCTATCACTGAAATGCAATTTCACTGGTAAATATCTTTAAGTCAGTGCATTTCCTTCAAAAGCGCATTGGCTCTCTATGCCAGACCTGTCAGTCACATTAGCAGTGGCACCCAGAGTAACGTCAGAGAGGAAGGAACAGCTTCCCTCCCTACTCTCAACTTGGCTCTCCAAGTTTAAAAGGGTATTGCAATGATGGACTTAAACCATGAGCTTTGGGGTGTGGGTGAGCTTGCCTGGCACTGGACTGCTCCCCAGAGCAATATGGGATTGTCATTCTCCTCAACAAAGAGCTACATGGCCAAAATAATAAGTTATATCTAAAATACTGAGCTTTGCCTTAGTATTCATATTTGGTAGTCTTTGTCAATTTAATGCATTATTTATATGGCAATCAATGTCTCTTTTGCATATAAGTTTAATTGAAAAAGCACCCTTTACTAGGCACTTTCTTTTTTTGGGGGGTGGTGGGACGGAGTCTTGCTCTGTTGCTCGGGCTGGAGTGCGGTGGCGTGATCTCAGCTCACTGCAACCTCCACCTCCCAGGTTCAAGTGATTCTCCTGCCTCAGTCTCCCAAATAGCTGGGGACACACACAACCACGCCCAGCTAATTTTTGTATTTTTAGTAGAGACAGGGTTTCACCACGTTGGCCAGGATGGTCTTAATCTCCTGGCCTCGTGATCCACCTGCCTTGACCTCCCAAAGTGCTGAGGTTACAGGCGTGAGCTACTGTGCCTGGCCACTGAGAACTTTCTTTTATGTAATGTTTAGGGCTGCTTTCACACCACAATGCAGAATTGAATATTTGGAAAAGAAATACTAAGATCTGCAAAGCCATATTATGCAATATACACAATTTTCACAACATTTTTGCAAAATGGACATCTTTACTCTTGTTTACTCAATAAGGAAGTGGAGATTCAATAGATAACCTTTCACAATGGCATAGCTGGAATATAAACAGAAGATGGGTAGCAGCCCGACGCAGTAGCTTTGCTGGTGTGATAAAGACTCAGAGGGGTGTATCATAGTTGTAAGCCATGTGCATCTCCTCCCCACTCCTGCCACTCAGGAAAATTACATCAAACATTTGCAAAGCTGAAGTATTCACAGTTGGAAAATTCAGACTTGCATACATCATTAATACTGCACATTCTAACAGTAGTAAGGTAAATGAGTGACTTTGTTTCCAAAAATCACAAAGATATTGTTGAAATCATTGTTGTTACCATTAGGTATTATTTATCTTTTCTCTGAAATATTGCAAGGGACATAAATTAATGTATCAATGTAAGTTACAAGTGAAATACATAATGATGTACTATCAACTCCAAGTTTATATTAAATGCTAATGTCTTTGTTTTGAAAGTGAACATTTTAACTTAAGGATCTTAGTAACAAGTTGATAATTTTCCAGAAAACAACATTTCTTTAGCTCTCCCTTAATATGTAGACTAGGTCTCCATGCCTTACACGAGCTGCAGAGGTAGTGATGCTGGCAGTGAAGCCACAGAGACGGTATTTTTAAAATCAGTACAAGAAGAGAGGATGTCAAGGATTGGGTTTCATTTGTTCTAAAGTGTTGGCATGTTATGTGTGTGTGTGTACACACACACACACATAAACACTGAACCTGATCGTAGAGCTGGGGGAGAGTTTGAGATAGTTATCTCACTCTACCACTTGATGACAAGCGAGTAGCCTGAGACTAAGGCAAATTCAAGGACTCTCTCAAGGGCATATAGTTAGTTTAGCTGGCTCAGTCAGTTAGCCAGAGCAGGGCGATGCTAAATTTGTCCACTTCTCTTTCTATGTCCCCGTGTGCCTGCCCCTTTTGAGATATTACACACATACTCCCTGCTTAAAAACCAATCTCCTGAAAGAAAGTTCATATTTACATAGGAAGCCTAGCAAATGCTGGAGAGATGAGCCATAATTACATTATTTGGATGTGACTTTTCTAAAGTGCAAGATATGATGGTTTCCTATGAAGATGTACATGGACAGAAACAGTGAGAATGAGATGCTCTTGCTGTACTGTGGCCCACTTTCACAAAAATGGTACCACATGACTCTAAAGTAGGCAGACTTTGGCTGGGCGTGATGGCTCACGCCTGTAATCCCAGCACTTTGGGAGGCTGAGGCAGGAGGATCACGAGGTCAGGAGTTCCAGACCAGCCTGACCAACATGGTAAAACCTTGTCTCTACTAAAAATCCAAAAATTAGCTGGGCATGGTGGCATGCACCTGCAATCCCAGCTACTTGGGAGGCTGAGGCAGGAGAGTCACTTGAACCTGGGAATTGGAGGTTGCAGTCAGCCGAGAGAGCACCATTGCACTCCATCCTGGGCAACAAGAGTGTGAAACTCTGTCTCAGAAAAAAGAAAAAATAAATAAAAGCAGGCAGACTTTAAAACAAAGGAGTAAAACACACCTAACCTACTACAAAGGTATGCATCCAAAAAAGTACTGACCTCTTTTGAGAGGCTACACAATATTACAATTAATTGCTGTTCATCTGAACACCTATCAGGTACATCTTAGTTGCTGAAAAACTGACAAGTCTCTTTTATTCCTGTGCCACAACATTGCTGGAATCCCACATTTGTAAATGGTTGGGAGGCAACTCTCATTCTACACCCACCATCCCCCACAGCTAGGACTTCAAAGTCACTCAGTTTTGGCCCAAACCTGTATGACAAAGCACAACTGGTCACTCTCTGGAATTGGTTGCAAATCTCTTCATTCACCACTGCATCCACCCTAGTTCATTCTTTGGACTTAGCTCCAGACTATTTTTGCTTTATTGAAATAAAACAAAATGCAACAAATTCACCCCAAAAGAATGATGATTTGCTTGTCATTAGAGAAGTAGGTTTTGGGTACAGATGCCTCATTGGCTTGACAGTGGGGCCTCCTTCCTCCTGGTGGTCAGGGAGGTCTGAACAAATTGCTCAAGTCGGGCTGTTTGTTTTAAATTTGGGTCATTAGATTCACTTTACAGTTGTACCTCATAGTTTTGCTGCCTGAGAAACAGTGGTATTTACATCTGTTTAGATGTTCTCCTTAGCTTCCTTGTGGATTTAAAGCAAATGAATACGAAGAGAGGCACCTCATTTCTACCTTGGCTAAAGCGAAGCGAAAGGACAGGTGTCCTGTTCCCCCCGAGACCGGGAATGAGGAGTGTGATCAGTATTTCCTGCCGCTTTCCATGTAATTTCAGACAAGCCCGAGGAAACTGCTGGGAGAATACACATTTCTAAACCCAACTTAGCCTTTTGTGGGGTCCAATTCTCTTTCTACGTTTGAAGGGGGCTCAGAAACCCAGAAATTTTGCTTGTGTGTGTATGGTCCGTCTCCAGACTCCTTGCAAGAACTCGAATGCCATTCTCCTTCCTTCAGATGGACAGCACCCCGCGTGCCCTCACACACCCGCTTCGCTTACCTGGGGCATCTGCGGATCGTTGATGTCCCAGCTGAGCTGCATCCCGTAGGAGCACACGCCGACCGCTTCCTGCACCGCGGCCGCTGGCATCTGACGGACTCGCTCGCTCTTTCCGCCCAGGCTTCTGAAAAATAGAAGAAAAAAGGAGAGGTGCGCCAGGTGATTTTTTTTTTTTCCTCTTTAAAAATGAAAGTGGGGTATGTGTGTGAAGGGGAGGGGCAGAGAGAGAGAAAGAGAGAGAAGTTGTTTAGAAATCTGGAAGCTGGGCACAATGGTTATGGACCAGGGCGGGGCCCTGTCCTCGGCCGCCGTGCTGAACGGTCTCCACCCGAACGGCAGCATCGACGTCTGGCAGCTGTCCCTCCTTTATAAAGTACACCTCGTTGGGGGCGGGGTGGGGGGATTCCGCCCCGTGTCTCCTACCTTATTAGCACTCACGCTCCAGGGGCGGGTCTTCCCCTCCATGACAGAGCCTGGAACGGAGGTGGAGGTTAAGCTCAGTCCCGGAAGAAAAGGAAACTGAAGCAAGGATGTTGGCGTGGAAGTGGAGAGGGCAAGTTGGAATGTATCCTTTAAGTTAAAAACCTTATTATTTTCTTTCTTTCTTTCTTTGAGACAGAGTCTCACTCTGTTGCTCGGGCTGGAATGCAATGGCGCGATCTTGGTTCATTGCAACCTCTGCTTCCTAGGTTCAAGCGATTCTCCTATCTCAGCCTCCTGAGTACCTGGTATTACAAGCGCAGGCCACCACGCCCTACTAATTTTTGTATTTTTAGTAGACACCTTGCTTCGCCATGCTGGCCAGGCTGGTCTCGAACTCCTGACCTCAGGTGATCCGCCGGCCTCGGCCTCCGAAAGTGCTAGGATTACAGGCATGAGCCACCGCGCGCGGCCTATTTTTTTTTCTAAATGCATCCGGCTTCCCTGATTTCGGAAAGGGATGGAGGCTTTAGAAGCAGGGGCTTTTCCTGCTTCCAGCAAAGTCCCCGGAGAGCCAGCACTCGATTCCAGGAGAGAATGGGAACCTTGCGGGGCCCCTCTGCTGTCCCCGCGCGCCCTAGCCTGAGTAATCGCGCCCACCCCTCCTAGTTAGGGGTCAGCCCATTTTGGGCCTCCACTGCTGGCTCTTCCCCTAACTGTTGTGCGTCCGGGAGTCTTCTCTTGTCGATTTGGGACGCGCTAATGGGCGCCAAGCCTCGGTGTGTGCTCACGGGCCCAGGCGCCCTCGTGCTCCAGGGGACTGCGGAGGGACCTGGCCCTGCAGGAACGGAGTCCCACAAAGTGAACCCGGAGGAGGTGGGGGTAATGAGCCCGGGTTAGGTGGGAGCCTGGGGTAGGAAGGAAAGGGGAGAGGGGAAAAGTCCCGTAGAACTCCTAGCTTTCTCCACTGCTTTGGCTCCCTCTTGGTTTCAGCTTCGTTATCTGTTAAATAAGGGGTTGTGACTTCGCGAGCTCTCAGTTGCCAACCACCTGAACACAACTCTTAAAAAAAACAAAAACTTTACTGATGTAGTCGTGGAAATATCACGACAAAATTGTATTTACTCCATTACAGTCTTGGGAGGCTTTGGGGGACTAGATTAGAGAATCGCGGTGGTGCAGGGGTGCGCAGGACAAGGTAGGTTCCCCGGGACAAAAGAAACCTTCTTCAGCTGAGCAGTCGCCCCGCCCAGGGCCACTCCGGCACTGGGAGACTCTCAGTTAAAAAAAAAAAAAATCGACTGAAGTGACTAAAGTCGCTTTTTGACTATCCCAGGGCCGGATTCTGGGCGGCCAGGGAAGAAGGGCTTCTGGTATGCATTCCCCGCGCCCTTGTTTTGCAGCTGCATGCTTCCATTCCCAGCCCTAGACAGAGAAGGGGAGCCAACTCCTCGTGGCGGATCCCTTGAGAGAGGAGGATGAACCGAACCTATGACCCTCTAGATCTGGAGAGCGGCGCGCCCTGGGCCTTGGCACCGCAGAACACGCGCTGGGAACACAGACCGGTGCTGCGCGGGACTCGTCCAGGAGGGCGCCCTTGTCAGCGTCTCATGCAGGATCAGTGCCTTCGGTTGGCAAAAGGCGGATAAAGGAAGAGCAAAACAACCTCAGGAAACTAAGGGTGGTCCACGCTCCCGGTCCTTTTACTTCCCTAGCCAAGGGCACAGTCAGGCTTGCTTAGAAAATTCGATCCTGCGACGGGGTGCGGTGGCTCACGCCTGTAATCCCAGCACTTTGGGAGGCACGGCGAAACCCTGTCTCTTCCAAAATTAAAACAAACAACTAACCAGGCATGGTGGCGCGTGCCTGTAGTCCCAGCTACTCTGGAGGGTAAGGAGGGAGGATCTCTTGAACCCAGGAGGTAGTGGTTGCAGTGACCTGAGATCGCGCCATTGCACTCCAGCCTAGGCGACAGAACGAGATCCTGTCTAAAAAAAAAAAGGAACAAAAAAGTATCCCAGTCGGTCAGAGAAGCCTGCCAATGGATGGCAGCGGACCAGCGAACTCTGTTGGGGAGAAAGGTCAGCTTAAAGCAGTTCCTCCCGACTTTTTCCTGCTGTATCTTCAAGCTGGGGTCCTCTTCCCAAGCAAAGGCGAAGGGTCCTAGCAGAAGAAAGTGATTTGTTCATTCCCAGCCTCCTTTCTCCCGAAGTTCTCCCCTCCTGAAAGGTCCTGTCAGTCAGGGTTTCTGATTAAAATCACTCTCAAATGGTCGCCACTAAGGTCTAGTTGGGAACAAAGAGATGTGTCTACCCGTCACCCACTAGTTTCATTCACAGATTTTCATCTTAACTGACTGCCAAAGGTCCCTGAAACTCCTGTGATTACGTTGCTTTTCGTGTTGTTTTGTCTTACGAAATTACATGAAAATTTATTGACCATCCATTTTAAAATATATTATTTCATTAAATGTTTTTTAAAAGTTTAAGATAACTTATCGTTTCAAGTGTTCTAAAAATAACTTTAAAATAGTGATTTAAAGTTACCTCTGAGAATGCATAGACATTAACTTCTGGTCTTATTGCAGTGTTAGAATAGTTTCTTTTCTCTGTTCTTTTGGAATTTCCTAGAGAGACCTGACCCATCAAAAACATAAATAAATAAAACTTTTTGATGTTAAAGGCAAATCAATTAATTTCTAAATGGATTCTGGTATCCAAAGAAATGTCATAGAGCCTCTACCATATTTAGTTTGAGAAGAATTAGAATATGCATTTCAAGTTGCCTTAAATTATATCTGGGCAAAACATGTTAGTAAAAGAAGCTAATCAAAGTAAAAAATAAACATATAAAAGGTATTTTGTCTGTTCTGTTATTTTTAATTTCTCTTAAAGATTTGAATGCATTGCACCACAGACTTTGGAAGCATGTTTTTCCCCAAAAGCCTAAAAATAATAGATTATTAAGTTTTCTAATATTATGAAAACTAATTTTTAAATATTCTCTTAAATAAAATTCATTTAAATTGTAGCATTTTGTCTATTGCTTCTTATTATTCTTTATTTCTTTCTTGCCCTGGTATTCTATTTGTATTGATTCGCAATAGTTTATACTCACAGCTGTTCTTGTCTTGATTACTAGTTTAATACTATAAAAGTCCATTAATTCAAAAGGAAACGAACTTGCCTTTGAATTTCCTTGGTTTAGATTAAAATAGGTAAATTAATGTAAGAATATTTACATTAAATTTGCCAGAAAATGGATATGGCAGGCTTTGACATAAACATTGTTTTGAACGGACTAGAGATGTGTTCAAGTCCTGGGCTAACAGGGGTTCTGGTTATTTTATGTTTTGCTTTGGTGTAGACAAATATCTTCTGCACATATTATGAAATGAAATACTCATAGGTCTAGTTATAATACAAGTTGATTTTTACGCAAAGAATGTTTGGATTGGAGGGGTATTTTTTTTTTTTTTTAATGGGAAACTCCAGTCCAATTTAGTTTTGCCACCATGTTCAAAAAACGGGCCACCTACCCAAATCAGCCCAGCCATTGGTACGCATACTTGTCAGGTTAAAGGAAACAAAAAAAAAAAAAAAAAAAAAAAAAAGAATCTTCTCCATGATTCTTTTGACCTAATCAAATCTGGAATGTTTTCTTTCAATGTTTGGCTGTCATCTTTGGCTTTTTCTCTATCTGGAGGCTTTATTCACCTTCCTTCTCCATTGGAATCTTTATTTCCTGGGACTTGTCTTCCTCTTTAATGCAAAGTACTTTCTCTAGTAGCATCCTACAGATAACTGTATGGGAGATAAGTTTTTTGAAAAATTGCATGTCTCAAAATGTTTTACTCTCTCCTCATATTTGACTAATAGTTTGGTGGATATAATGTTCTGGACTGGGAATAGTTTTTCTTCAGAATCTTGATGCATTTGTAGCTTTCAGTAATGCTACTAAAAAGTCTGAAGTCATTCGGTTTTCTGACTTACTCTGTGTCACCTATCCCCACATACTACCTACTTGTAGAAGTGGGTAAGCTTTTTCTTTGTCCTAAGTATTCTGAAATGTTCTAGTAATAGTGTAAATCTGTTTTACTTTCCCATATTAGTCAAATATCTCATGGTTAGTAAGTGGTACAATTAACTTTAAGCCTGACGTCTCCTAAATTAGGAGTCAGCACTATTTTCAACACACCAGCCTCTGCCGTTGAAACTTAACTGCCATTCACAATGTTTCAGTTCATTGTGCAGGTTTTGTTTTTGTATATTTTGTATATTAATCAAATATGGGGGGTAAAACAGATTTATACCACTGTTAGAACATTAGAACATTTTTAGGCCTTTTAAAATTAGGAACTCATATAACATTTTAAATTTTCTTAAATGACTATATTAACTAATTGATGTATAAATATGTATGGCTTTTTGCATATTTATTTGTATAAATATGCACAAACTATGCTATCTATAATAAGCCTTATGGTAAAAATTGGATTGCTTCTTACCTCCTATCGCTCCTGGATTAGAATTCAGTTTTCTTGTTGAGATAATTCATTTATCATGTATCCATCTATTTTTGAGTTTCAAAAATTTTGTGGTTCTCTCTATGCTTTTAAGCTGAAGTTTTAAAGGAATTGTATTATCATTCAAGAAATTTTCAAAAGAAACTGAAATTGTACATGAGTGTTAAGTCCTAGCTGAGTGTTCAATCGATGATGTTTCCGCCAAAGTCCTCCAAAAGGTTTCCAAAGTGACTTTCCCTACTTAGTAGAGCCATACCATTGTTTATGGGTGATATTTTAATTAGTAATTAAAGAAAATATTCACTCTTATGACAAAATCTAATTTTTGTCTTAAAGTAATCTATAGATTCAATGCTATCCCCATCAAGCTACCAATGACCTTCACAGAACTGGAAAAACCACCTTAAAGTTCACATGGAACCAAAAGAGAGCCTGCATAGCCAAGACAATCCTAAGCAAAAAGAACAAAGCCGGGGGCATCATGCTACCTGATTTCAAACTATACTACAAAGCTACAGTAATCAAAACAGCATAGTACTGGTACCAAGACAGAGATATGGACCAATGGAACAGAACAGGGGCCTTGGAGGCAACGCCACACATCTACAACTATCTGATTTTTGACAATCCTGACAAAAACAAGCAATGGGGAAATGATTCCCTGTTTAATAAATGGTGTTGGAAAGACGGGCTAGCACTGTGCAGAAAGTAGAAACTGGACCCCTTCTTGACACCTTACACTAAAATTAACTCCAGATGGATTAAAGACTTAAACATAAGACCTAACACCATAAAAACCCTAGAAGAAAACCTAGGCAAAACCNTTTTTTTCTTTTTTTGAGACAGGGTCTAATTCTGTTTTCCAGGCTGGAGTGCAGTGGTGCGATCTCCACTCACCGCAACCTGCGCCTCCCGGGTTCAAGTGATTCTCCCGCCTCAGCCGCCCCAGTAGCTGGGATTACAGGCACATGCCACCACGCCCGGCTAATTTTTTGTATTTTTAGTGTATACAAGGGTTCGCCATGTTGACCAGGCTGCTCTCGAACTCCTGACCTCTAGTGATCCACCCGCCTCGGCCTCCCAAAGTGCTGGGATTACAGGCGTGAGCCCCGCACCCGGCCGCTCCGCTGGCTTTCACCCCAAAAGGGTGAACATTTGGATCAGCTTCTGCAAAGCTGATGCGTATCTGTTCGGAATTTCGCAAAGAAGAAACGATTAAACAACATAGTTCAGATCCTTTGGTGTTGGCTGTCTCTTAAAGGGTGTGTGCGTGCGCCCAGGTGGCTTGGCTCGTGTGCGCTAGTTACTTGCACGCGTTTCTAGAGTCTCAAACACGGCTCTAGTAGACTTCACGGGGATTCGTCAATTACAGTTGAGGAGTAAGATTCGACTAGAGAGCCGTCAGCGCCTCCAGCGGGCGGGGGTCTTGGGCGAGGAAACCGCAGGGGGCGGACCGAGCGCCGCAAACGAGCTGCGCGCCAGGTCAGGACGGAAGCCTCGGGATGCAAGAGGTGAGTGACCCCGGAGGGCCGGGATCTTCTGTCCACAGTCCGAGGGTGCTCGAGGGCACGGGGTCCCTGGGTCACAGTGCTGAGGTGTTTGCCCAGAGGCCGGGCGCTGGGCACTGTCCCCCGCCACCTCCTGGGGTTTGCTTGGGGTGCATTGGCAGCTTGCAGTGAGATGAGGCAGAATAGAAACCTCTGATCCCGCGCTCATATAGCGCTGAGGAAACGGGGAACCGGAAAATTGGTGTTCGGAAAGCAACGAGATAGTTCTCGTCTAGTTGCTTTGCGTATTTTCCTAGCTGGTTTTCCAGCTCTCTTTCCACGTTGCTGCGTAGAAAGTGTAGTAGCGTTAAGCAGCCGCAAGTGCTCGGTCTTCATTTAACCGAATGACTAAGGACAGCCTGTAAGATAAATAAATGAGTAAATAAAGATGCAGTTATTACTTATCAATAAATAGTACAAAATAAAAACATGTAGAGTTTGAGCCTACCCAGGACGCCAAAAAAACAAAAAGCACCTGGGGCACCAAAAAAAAAAAAAACCCAAACAAAAACCACCTGGGCTCCCCCTCCCCCGCCAAAAAAACCCAACAAAAACCACCTGGGGCTTGTTTCTGACATTCTTCTGCCTGGGTTCCCACTGGTAGAAATTCTGATTTAATTGGTCGAGGGTGGGCCCGTAGTTTGTAGTTTGTTAGTGAGGCCCTCAGGTGATTCTGATAGCCAGGGGTGACTGCTTGCCTAGATTCAGGAACTCACTCTTTTGTTCTCCATAAAATCCATCTGTCATCTGGCGCCATCTTCCCAGCCGTGGGGAAACAGATTTGGGACACAAACCATTCTGACATCAAGCTAGGCTTAAATTCAGAGCACGTAAGCATAGCCTCCTCACCATCCCTCCTACGTTGAAAGCTGCCGTTCGCTGAGCCATTTTTAGGACATTACAAACATTCTCTCAGTCAGTCCTCACTCCAATCCTTCCATATAGGTGTTATCATGGTTTTTTAAATGAGACTGAAGCTCAGAGAATCTAACGATCTTTTCTGCCTAAACCATCCCATTTTCTGATTTTCCTGACATGTTCCTATCCACAAAAGCTGCCACGTGATCTTTACAGCGGCGGGGGGTAGGGGGGTACCTTTCTGTGCACTAGAGTGGCTCCAGAAATTCCAGAAACAGGAAGCATTTCTTTGGAATTTGCAGAGTGCTGATCACCAAGGCCAGAGAAGGTTGAAAGGAGATAGAAATTAAAATACACGGAGCATCTCTGCATACAAATTGAACTGAAGGAGAGATAGGGCAGTGTCTATAGAGAAAAGAGGTAAAGAAGCTTAACATAAAGGCTCCCGGGAATATTCTCCGTGGGATGGGAAGTATTTCGCACTAATTCAGAATTTGTTGACAAAACTTAGAAATTGTTTATAGATCCATAGCAGAGTGTTTTATTTGATGCCAGTTTGTGCTGTGAATTAATACCCAATTTTACTTGCAGCTTGAGCTGTTCCTTCTATCCCACTATCACCTCTACTCAATTATCTACTAACACAATAGTTCTTTTGCTTTGCCTTTATCATTTATAAACGACGCATAATTGCACATGTCTATGGGGTATAGTGTGATATTTCCATACATGTATACAATGTGTAATAATCAAATCAGGGTAATTATACATACCCATCACCTCAGTTATTTCTTTGTGTTTGGAATGTTCGGAATCTACTCGTCTAGCTATTTGAAAATATGTAATAAAGTGTTCGTTATAGTCACCCTACAGTGCTATCGCGCTCTGGAACTTACTCCTCCCAGTTAGCTGTGCAGGACGTCTGTCTGTGCCTGGCTTATTTCACTTACCGTAATGCCCTCCAGGCTCATCCATGTTACCATGAATGACAGGATTTCCTTCTTTTTTTCTGGCAGAAAAGTATTCCACTGTGTGGATATACCACATTTTCTTCATCTGCTGATGGACACTTAGGTTGATCTTGGCTATTATGAATAGCACTGCAGTAAACATGGGAGTACACATCTGCCTTTGACATACTGATTTATTTTCCTTTGGCTATATCTCCAGGAGTGGGATTGCTGGATTGTATGATAGTTCTGGCTTTAGTTTTTTGAGGAACCTCCATACTGTTTTCCATATTGTCTATACTAATTTATATTCCTACTAACAGTGTAGAAGAGCTCCTCTTTTTCCATATCCTTGCCAGCATTTGTTGTTTTTTGTTTTGATAATGGCCATTCTAATTGGGGTAAGATAATATCTCATTTTGGTTTTGATTTGCATTTTCCAATGATTACTGATGTTGAGTATTTTTTCATATACCTGTTGGTCATTTGCATGCCTTCTTTTGAGAGACGTCTATTTAGCTTCTTTACCCATTTTTAATTGGATTAGTTATTCTGCTGTTGACGTGTTTGAGTTCCTTGTATACTCTGGATAGTAATGGCTTGTTGGATGCATAGTTTGCAGATATATTCTCCCATTCTGCTGGTTGTCTCTTCACTCTATTAATTCCCTTTATGTAAGAAGCTTTTTGATTTGTATAATTTCATTTGTCTATTTTTGCTTTCATTGCCTGTGATTTTGAGATCTTCTCTATAAAATTTGTGTCCAGACCAATGTCCTAAAGTGATTTCCCTATATTTTCTTCTAGTTCTGTCATATTTTGGGATCTTAAGTGTAAGTTTTTAGTTCATTTGAGTTGATTTTTGTATATGCTGAGACATGGGATCCAGTTTCATTCTTCCACATATAAATATCCAGTTTTTCCAGCACCAGTTATTGAAAAGACTGCCTTTTCCTCATGAATGTTCTTGACACTTTTGTCAAAAATCAGTTGGTTATAAAGATAGTGGATTTATTTCAGGGTTATCTATTCTGTTCCATTGGTCTATGTCTGTGTCTCTTTTCATGCTAGTACCATGCTGTTTTTGTTCCTATAGCTTCGTAGTATATTTTGAAGTCAGGTAGTATGATGCCTCCAAGACACTTTAGCTTTATTTTACACGCTGTCATTTTGAAAACAGTTTATTAGCTCAAAGCCTTTTACTTCTACTTTATAATCCTCATTATAGAGTTTATTTTATGTGATTATTCAAATGATGTTTGCTTTGCTTCTTCTGATAGTTTGTACTGTATCTGTCTTAGACCATGCTAAAGAAGGTTGGATAGTTTTTTTTCTAAGTACTATTTTACTTAGACCTATAATATGAGCAAACAAAAATTTCTGTTCAGGAAAACAATACAAACCTTAAATGTTTTTTGCTTTATATTTAAAACTTGAAATGCATTTCAAAATTAAAAAAAAAATTTAAATATGTTTTTATTGTACACAGAAGAATGAAGCTCCTTTGCAGTCTATTAAGGAAGATGGGACTGGGAAGGCCCAGGATAAGGCTTTCTGGGTAAAGATCAAGTTTCTTTTATAATCTCTGTGTGTGTGTGTGTGTGTGTGTGTGTGTGTGTGTGTGTGTGTTCTTTCTAGTTCTGTGTTCCCTGGGTTATTAGCAAAATTGTTCCTCCAATTGCTCAAATCAGAAGCAGAGAAATCTTTATTTCTTCTCCTTCCCTAATGCTCACGTCCTATCTCACCATAAGCTATCCTGCCAATATCCTAAACTATCTTGTGCCCTGTCCTATTCTAGATGTAGATAGATAGTATTGAACAAAATGGACACAACTTCTACCTTTATGGAGCTTATAGACTGGCACAGAGCCAAAGAAAACAGGAAGAAAAAAAACAGGTATTGTGATGAAGAATAATTGGGAGTGTTGAGGAGGCACTTGGTCTACTTAAGGTGGTCCTGGAAGATCTACCTGAAAAAGTGATGCTTAAGCTGTGATCTGAGTGGAGCCAGCCATGTGGAAAGTGGCGGGACAAAGTCGAGGCCTAGAACAGCCAGTTCAAAGGCAAGGAAGAGCTTGACTATTCTAGGACTCACAAGCAGGGAAGGCAGACTGCAGAAGCTGACAGAGATCAGATCATGCAGAGTTCTGTGGACTAAAGCAAAGGATTTGGATTTATTCTGAATGCAGAGGAAGCCATGGCAAAGTTTTATTTTGTTTTGTTTTAATTCTCTCTCAACCCGGCTGGAGTGCAGTGGTGCAGTCATGGCTCACTGCAGCCTCAACCTCCTGGGCTCCAGTGACTCTCCTGCCTCAGCCTCCTGAGTAGCTGTGACAACAGGCATGAGCCACCACGCCTGGCTAGTTTTTCATTTTTTGCAGAGACCGGGTCTCACTATTTTGCCCAGGCTGGTGTCAAACTCCTGCCTTGACCTCCTAAGGTGCTGGGATTAAGGCGTGAGCCCTGCGCCTGGCAACGGTAGAGTTTTAAGCAGGTAAAAGGGAGTGAATTTCAGCTGAGTGATCTCACATAAGTTTGTAACCTTTCCTATCCTTGCTACTTCTATACTGAGATAAAGAAGCTAACCTCTCAGGGCCATGGTGAGGATTAAATAATAACATATGCAGAACACTTAACACACTTGGCACAAAAAAGCTCACTATGTGTTAACTTAGAAAACATTCTGTTTAAAAGGAATAATTTTAGATGCCTTTGTCCCTTTTAATTCAGTACTAAGTGTAATTTTGAGCTGTATGAAGTAAATAGCTTCCTTATTAAAACAGTATTGTATAATTTAACCTGTAGGATTGGACTGGATTTTTTTAAACATAAAAAAATCTTTTCTAGTTTAAATGTTTAAGGAAATGTCTGTTATTCAAGGATACATACTTAGAAGCACATCTTAGCTAATGCGCATGCAGAAAAGATCAATTTCATTCATTGTATCAATTTGCATACTCATTATCTATAAGTTTTAATTTTCTTCCTTCCATTATGATCATTTATGTTACTTAGTGTTTTAGAATTCCCAACATTGCTGAGGATCGTCACCTAATGACATCTGTAACTCAAGGGTCATTTTCTTTCCTTGGGTCAGTGGTTCCCAGACTTAAGCATGCATGAGAATCACCTGAAAGGTTCTGCCCTGGGTCTGAGTGCTAAGAATTCCCAGGTGAGGTCAATGCTGCTGGTGGTACAGGAACCACATTTTGGGAACTCTTGTCTTAACAGGAACATCAATCCTTTGTGAAATGATTGCTTACTATTTAGAGATCGCCATTCTATATTTACCATATATTATTTCACACCAAATTCTTATTGATAATGATATCAGTGAGATATATTACTATAAGCTGAGTTCGATGGCTCACGCCTGTAATCCCAGCACTTTGGGAGGCCAAGTTGGGCAGATCACCTGAGGTTGGGGGTTCAAGACCAGCCTGACCAACGTGGAGAAACCCCGTCTCTACTAAAAATACAAAATTAGCTGGGTGTGGCAGCACATGCCTGTAATCCCAGCTACTCGGGAGGCTGAGGCAGGAGAATTGTTTGAACCCTCAAGGGAGAGGTTGCAGTGAGCTGAGATTATGGCATTGCACTCCAGCCTGGGCAACAGGAGCAAAAAAAAAAAAAAAAAGAAATTTTACTATAAATGTTATTGGGGAAAAAGTAATGTGCAAACTGTCATCTTTTCAGCTTCAATCACTTATTATGGATGCATTCCATGATAAAGGATTTCAGAAAATAAAAGAATACTTTGAACAGAAAGAGAGCCACTTTCCTCAAAAATATAATCGTCTCCTATTATACCGTCTTGACAGATTAATAAATAAGGCAAGTAAGCTGGTTTGCTTTGTGACCAAAATATGAATGTATAAATATTTAGAAGTGTTTTAATTTAGTGTGGTTTATACCTAGGAACTGGATAAAAAGGAATTTCAGTATGTGTCACTGTTGCTGGAATGTATTCAGCAATTCTTCATAGATGGCCTGAAAGAAGATGAACCTTTGCTAATTCAGCAGGGACTGATCCCAAAGATAAGTGTCCTATTTTAATTTTATATGGCTTTGGGTAACTTAAAGAACTTATGTGGATTCAGTTGTTTGGTTAAGTTTGGTATTTTCTGTTCCTTTTGAAATCCAATTTGAAAAGAAATTGATATCCATTCTTATTGCTTATATCTAAACAAAAATTACATCCAACATGCATTTCCTGATGTATCTGCTATGCAAGGCACTTTGGGAGTGCACAGGATTGAGTCAGACACAACCACTCCCCTGATGAGCCAATGCAGTAATTATTATTTTAAATTATTTTAGTGAATTTTGGGGAAAATAAGATGAGTAGGAGTACGCTCTAGAACTATTTTAATAGACTTTATTAACAAGGTTAGACCTAGAAAAATCATCAGAAACTTTCCTTTGCCCTTGTAATACTTCATTTTCCCCATTTTCTAAACCTTGGATGAATCTGAAAAAAGCAAAAACATTTTTGCTTATTTAAAGTTATCCAAATTATCCAATTTTATTCTTTTAAAAATATTAACCAGGAGATAACATGATGAGTGCCTTTATAATGGCATCTGGAAGCAAAGCAGAATTAGCAGCATCTTTTGCTGCAGTTCTCCATTTTTTTTTTTTTTTTTTTCTCCCTGACGGAGTCTCACTCTGTAGCCAGGCTGGAGTGCAATGGTGTGACCTTGGCTCACTGCAACCTCCGCCTCCCGAGTTCAAGCAATTCCCCTGCCTCAGCCTTCCAAGTAGCTGAAATTACAGGTGCATGCCACCATGCCCGGCCAATTTTTGTGTTTTTAGTAGATACGGGGTTTCGCCATGTTGGCCAGGTTGATCTCCATTTCTTGATCTAGTGATCCACCCGCCTTGGCCTCCCAAAGTGCTGGGATTACAGGCGGGAACCACCTCACCTGGCTGCAGTTCCCCTTTTTTATTGTGAGGGTTTTGCAGCCCAGAGACAAGTTTGTTTATTGATGAGGAGGGGTGGGGGAAGGAGGAGGGGTGGGGGAAGAAGTAGGGTGGAAAGATGATCTGGCTGCTAATAAACCATATATATTTCATTTTGCATTTAACCCCACTTGACCTGCCGTTACACTGACTTATGCAGACAATAGGAAGCAGAGGAAAGGAGATAAACCTCAAAGGAAATGAAGCAGAGATGTCCTAAGTGTACTTTGGAACCCTAAGCTGACTTTTTGGGGTATGAATAGGAATATGCCCCAACCCAACTTTTCTATTTTGCCTTAAGAATTCCCTCCCACAGTTTAAAAAAGTGTCAGATCAAATCCCTACTGGAGTTTTGAAATCAAGGAGGAATTTCCATATTCCACTGGAATTCTAGTTGGTGATGGAAATTTAGATATATTGTTTCATATAGGTTTTGGCAGTAGATCAACATTATCAAAGAGAGTGGATACTAGACATTATACCTCTTTTCTTTCTTTTTTTTTTTTTCTGAGACAGAATCTTAATCTTGTCACCCAGGCTAGAGCGCAGTGGTGTGATCTTGGTTCACTGCAAACTCTGCCTCCTGGGCTCAAGCGATTCTCCTGCCTCAGCTTCTGGAGTAGCTGGGTTTACAGGCACCTACCACATGCCCAGCTCATTTTTGTATTTTTAGTAGAGACAGGGTTTTACCATGTTGGCTGGGCTAGTCTCAAACTCTTGACCTCAAGTGATCTGCCTGCCTCAGCCTCCCTCCCTTAATCCTTCCTGGGATTATAGGTGTGAGCCACCATGCCCAGCCTAGACTCTATACTTCTAAAGACAGTTGTGTTTGCAGATGCAACACAAAGTATGCTTGGAAGTTCTTCTACTCCGTAGAATAAGAATTCCAGGCTGGGCACAGTGGCTCACACTTGTAATCCCAGCACTTTGGGAGGTTGAGGTGGGTGGATCATCTGAGATCAGGAGTTTGAGACCAGCCTTGTCAACGTGATGAAACCTCATCTCTACTAAAAATACAAAAATTAGCTGGGCAGTAGTAGCATGTTTCTGTAATCCCAGCTACTCAGGCAGCTGAGGCAGAAGAATTGCTTGAGCCAGAGGTTGTGGTGAGCCGAGATCGTGCCACTGCACTCCGGTCTGGGCGACAGAGTGAGATCCTGTCTCAAAAAAAAAAAAAAAAAAATTCTCTACAGAAGGGAATATCTTTAGTCCTGTACCTTAAAATCCAGGAGGATTAAGCAACTTGTCTGATACCATATTGCTAAAAAGCCATTGCTATTGTGTCTGACTTTTAGTAATGATACAGCTGTTGGGAGAGCTGGAATGTCTGTTAGACAATGTGTGACCAGGACACATAAATGAGTTCAGTGAGAACTTCTGTTCCCAAGTACTGATGAGATAGTGCAGCCTTTTTACCACTTCTGTGTCTACTCAACCGGTGTATTTGGGAGGGGTCTGGGAGGGCGACAGGCTTTAGAGGGATACATGGAGTGGTGGCAGTGTATTTAAAAAGCATAGAATTTTGAGCATGAACATAGAGAGGGAGCAAATACAGGCTTAGCAGTGAGTTCTGCTGCATAGAGGAACATTTCTTCTCTTGTGCTATTGGAGAAAAGCTTTCTTCAGAAGGTGGATGATTCAATCTAGTGCAAGTATTTGTCTGATTTGAGACAAAAGAAACCTTACTTGGAATGTAGTAATGGCTTTCGAAACTTGCTGTACATTACAGTCACCTGGAGAGCCTTCACAAACTTTCTTAAACCTAAAATAGAAAACTCAGGTGGGGGTGTAACACCAGTGATTCTGATGACTGGGTCTGGGATAGGTCCCAGGCTTTGAGGGTGGGGGGATGTTTCCTAACTCCCCAGGTTTTCCTAATGCACAGCCAAGGTTGAAAACTGGTTTATTTATCTTCAGCCTGGGTGTGTCAGGTTCTTGGCCCAAAGTATACACAGTTTTGAAGGCCTGACTCCTGCAAGAGTTGTTCTTGAGCAACTCATATGACTGATGTCATGTTGAATTGATGATTTCTAACTATGCCTGCAGGATTTTTCTTTTTTTTTTTTTTTTTTTTTCCTCTAAGAGTGACCTGTCTCAGCAAAAATGATGGGAAAAATAAGATGGCTTTTGCTTTATTGAGTAAATACTGTATATTTTGGGGTGGAAGAGGAAAGGTTACAGTTTATTTTAAATTATACCAATCCCAGCAATTTAATAATAAATTGGATATATATTCCTATAGGAAAAAAAAAATCTCTAATTAGCTGGAAGCTTTTTACAAAAGAAAGATACCTAGGCCTGAGGCATATTTGTTGTAACCACAAATACTTCTGAGAACTTTCCAATTCTGTATTTTCTTTGATAGTTTGCTGTCAGCAGATTCTCAGATTGCAAGATTTTTCTTTCCCTGTGCCAGGGAGGTTCATTCATTTCTCTCTCTCTCTCTCTCTTTTCGTTTTCTTTTTTTTTTTTTTT
>NW_016107358.1:4651963-4660154 GCF_001604975.1 Cebus imitator | reverse complement strand
CTTTCTCTGTCACCCAGGCTGGAGTGCAGTGATGTGATCACAGCGCTTTCTATAGTGTTGACCTCCTGGGCTCAAGTGATCCTCACACCTCAGCCTCCCAAGTAGTTGGAACTAGAGGTGTGCACCACCATGCCCAGCAGAGATGAATTTCCCATGCTGGTCTTGAACTCCTGGCCTCAAGCGATCCCCCTGCCTCAGCCTCCCAAAGTTCTGGGATTACAGATGTGAGCCACCATGCCTGGCCTCATTTATCTCTTAAATGTTCCTCACTAGTCCCTTTATATGGCTTTCTGGCATCCTGGCTGGGTCTCTGTTTCCTGCTGATCTTCGAGAGCTTACTTACCACAGCTCTGTAGTAGTATGGCACCATCCCGAAGTGTTCTGGGTAGGAAGCCTCAGAGTCAGGCTTCATTGGAATGGAATGGAATGGAATGGAAAAAGATCTTTAAGATTATTTTCTTCTAATGAGAAAATTGTCTTGTGAAATTTTATTGAATAGGCAGCCTTTAGTCTTATGTAGTTACATTAGTGTTCTCCTGTGTACCTAGTTTTCTGGTTTGAAAGAACAACAGGAATTCTGACCTCAGAAGCCTTAGCCTCAGACGCATCACTGATTCGTGTTATAGAAGACTTCTTCGACACAGCGTTGGTAAGGAGGGGATGGATGCTTCACTGAGCAAATACCACTAGTAATTGGCAGGAATCTTCAAGTTATTTATAAAACATGGTTTTCTCTGATACGCAAGTTTTGTCAAAAGACTGTCATGTGGCCGGGTGTGGTGGCTCACGCCTGTAATCCCAGCACTTTGGGAGGCAAGTCGGGTGGATCACCTGAGGTCAGGAGTTCGAGACCAGCCTGGCCAACGTGATGAAACCCTGTCTCTACTGAAATACAGAAATTGGCCGGGTGTAGTGGTGGGTGCCTGTAATCCCAGCTACTTCAGAGGCTGAGGCAGGAGAGTTGCTTGAACCCAGGAGGCAGAGGTTGCAGTGAGCCAAGACCATGTGATTGCACGCCAACCTGAGTTTTAACAAGAGTGAAACTCTGTCTCAAAAAAAAAAAACTCTCGTGTTTTATTATTAGACTATTATTAAATATGACATAGTAAGAAGCTATATATAAACGATGTTAAAAATGAGAGGTGATTTATTTTCATACATACAAATAATATATTAGTCACCTGATTGAGAGTGATATGCGTATTTAAGGATGTGATTAAGACTCAACTAGGCTTTCTCTAAAATTCTTCTGTAAAGCCAATACCTGCCTATTACAGAAAGTTAACACTAATACATTCATGTTATAGTTTGTCATGCTGTTTTAAAATAATACGGGCTTTATTTTTTCTTTCTTTTTATTAGATTATTTCCAAGAGTAGTAGTGAAGGTAAGTATATTGTTGGCTACTAATTGGCTATGAATTTCTCATTAATAGGATATTCTGGCACAGAGAAAAGAATATTTAAATGATATGTAAAAATAAAAGTGAGTTTAAACATTGGATTTGGATTTATCGACCACTTTATGGTCATCATAGTGTCATTTGGAAATGCATTTCATTGTAGGAAAAAGTCTTTTTTTCTGAGAAGATTTTTTGTTTTGAGACGGAATCTTGCTCTGTCACCCAGGCTGGAGTGCAGTGGCACAATCTCAGCTCACTGCAACCTCCGCCTCACTAGTTTAAGCAATTCTCCTGCCTCAGCCTCCCAAGCAGCTGGGACTACAGGTGTATGCCACGACACCCAGCTAATGTTTTGTACTTTTAGTAAAGACAGGATTTCACTGTGTTAGCTAGGATAGTCTTGGTCTCCTGACCTTGTGTTCTGCCCACTTCAGCCTTCCAAAATGCTGGGATTGCAGGTGTGAGCCACCATGCCTGGCCTTTTTTTTTGAGATGGAGTTTCATTCTTGTTGCCCAGGCTAGAGTGCAATTGCTCAGTCTTGGCTCACTGCAACCTCTGCCTCCTGAGTTCAAGTGATTCTCCTGCCTCAGCCTCCCAAGTAGCTGGGATTACAGGCATGTGCCACCATACCCGGCTAATTTTTTGTATTTAGTAGAGACGGGGTTTCACCATGTTAGTCTGGTGTCAAACTCCTGACCTCAGATGATCCACCGGCTTGGCTTCTCAGAGTACTGGCATTATAGCTGCGAGCCGCCACACCCAGCCCTGAGAAACATTTTTATTTAGCTGCTCTTGACATATGGCTAGCTCTGTTCAGGTAATAGAAAGCCATTTTTGTTATTCAAATATGCAAAATTTAGCTACTACTGATTTAACTTGGAGCTGATTCACATGCTTTTTTTGTCTTTCAAGAGTGTGAAAGGTAAAATTTTAGAAACTTTGGAGGCTAGATTGATTTTGTTCAATATAGCTCAAGTTAAAGGTAATTATGCTGGGTGCAGTGGTTCACGGCTGTAATTCAAACACTTTCAGAGGCTGAGGAGGGAGGGATGATGGCATCCAGAAGTTTAACAATAGCCCAGGGAACCTAGTGAGACCCCCATCTCTACAAAAAATTATCGAGGTGTGCTGGTGTGCACCTGTAGTCCCAGCTGCCTGGGAGGCTGAGGTGGGAGAATCACTTGAGCCCCAGAGTTTGAGGCTGCAGTGAGTCATGATCATGCCACTCCATCCAGCCTGGGTGACAGCAAGATCTTGTCTCAAAAAAAAAAAAAAAGTTATTTGACATTCGAATTATACCATGGATTCAAAGACGCACTTAAATATTGAAACATTTTGGAAATTGGAGCCATCTTGATAAGTCTTTTTCCTATGGTACATGTTTTTGGTTTTCTTCTGTAAGGCTGTCATGAATTGACACTACATTCTGCAAGTTGAGGAAATTCAGTACCGGAAGCTGAGGCACGCACTGGGCTTGGTTGACTTTAAAACTTGGTTGACTCGGTTGGTCCTCATAATTCAAGTCAGTGGCTCCAAATATTTTCAAGTCAAAGTTTTATGAACACCAGAATGATAGTTACTGTCTTTAAAACTGGTTGATAAAATGCACAATGGTAAAAATGTACTTTGATTTTTGTAGCATTTTAAAATAAGCTTGCTTTTTATTAATCCCAACAATATGTATATACTGCATATTTGAAAAACAGTGCACAAGTGAGCCATCTATTCAGTCTACAGTCATTGCTTGGTGCATTTATAGATTCATGTAATCCTATATAATGACTTTCATTGCCCATGGCAGGGGAGACTCTGGTTTAGATGGCTGTGTTAGTTCAATTAGGTCGCTATAACCAAATACCATCGATAAGGAGGCTAAAACAACAGACATTTATTTCTGGAAGTTAGAACTAAGAGATTAGAGTACCAGCATGGTTGGGTTCTGGTGATGGCCTCTTCCTGGCTTCTTGCTGTGTGCCTACATGGTGGGCAGAGACCTGGCTTCTTGCTGTGGGCTTATAAGGTAGACAGAGAGCCAGAGGTTGGTTGGTTGGTTTTTTTGTTTTGTTTTGTTTTTGAGAGAGTCTCTCTCTGTTGCTCAGCTCACTGCAACCTCTGCCTTCAGGGTTCAAGCTATTCTTCTGCCTCAGCCTCCTGAATAGCTGGGATTACAAGCATGTGCTACCATGCCTGGCTAATTTTTGAATTTTAGTAGAGACAAGTTTCACTGTGTTTGGCCAGGCTGGTCTTGAACTCCTGACCCCAGGTGATCCACCCACCTCAGCCTCCCAAAGTGCTGGGATTACAGGTATGAGCCACCATGCTGGGACCGAGCCAGAGCTCTTAAAAGGGCACTCATCCCATCATGAGGATCCCACCCTTGTGACCTTATCTAGACTTCCCTTACCAAAGGCCCCATCTCAAATACCGTTACATTGAGGGTTAAGGCTCCAACATATGAATTTTGGGGGGACATAGTCCCATCTATAGCAATGACGATTTGTTCTTAGAGCCCACTCTGGTCACCTTAGCAGGGCTGACCTCTTTGCAACTGCCAGGTTTTCACATGTGGCTTTGACAGTTGTCTTGGGTGACTTTTATGCCCCGGCTCTGCCGAGCTAATGTCTAATCCCTCTCTCCAAAGTAGAAATATTTTTTACTGAATTTCTTCCCACCTCCTTCTGCAATTGACAAAATTAATCACTCCTCCCTTTTTGTTCTGAAACTTACGTCGTCTTATTGATTTTTTTTATGATTCTTTTGTGTTCTGCTATGTGGATTATGACTGTCTTTCAGTTTGTCTCTCGTGATTTGAATGGCTTATGCCCTACTTTTATTTTACTGGTAGTTACTCTTCAGTACTAACATCAAAATTATTTTTTTTTTTTTGTATAAGACAACAAACTGAATGTGTTGAATAAACCTAAGAGTATTATTAGGGTGTGGGGAGGGACATGGTCAGAGCTTTTCTTCGTTTGAAGATGTCTTTCTGGCGTTTATACAATGCTACTCTCACTTTGCAGGCTATGCCCCTTACAATCCTGTTGCATTATCTTCTGATATTAAGGGTTGAAAGCATGTTTATTTTACATGGTTCTTGATGACTTATTTTGAAGCCAAATCTTACTTTAGCTCAGGAAATTCATTCTTTGATACTTTTATTACAACAGAGTTCCTCAATTTTGGCAATATAGACATCTTGAACCAGGTAATTCTTTGTCATGGGTGCTATCCTGTACATCAGAGGGTGTTTGGTGGCATCCCTGGCCTCTACCCTCTAGATGCCAACAGCATTCACCCCCAAGTCTTGACAGCCAAAAACATCTCCAGACATTGAGAAGTGTCCCCCGTGGGGCAAAATCATCTCTAGTTGACAGCTACTGAGGTAGAGTGCTTTGGATATGTTTAACAGAAGCTATAGTTCAAATAGGCTTAAATGATAAAGACGATTTACTGGCTCAAGGAACTAAAAAGTCCAGAGGCGGGCAGTTTGGAAATGGAGTGGCTCCACTCCGTCTCTACAGCTCTTTCAGCTCTGGCTCTCTCAGAGTCTAGTCCTTGCTCTCAAGGTGGTTTCCCTTGGTGGTTGCAACCAGAACTTTGTGCTTCCAGGTTCACACCTTGGGGAGAAAGGTTCACTTCCTTCAACCGGAAAACAAAAGCCCTGGCTTTCCTCTGATTGGATGTCCTGCCCTCCAAATGAACCAGTCACTATGAAAAGATAAATGTGGGCTGCCTCTGCCTAGTTGAAGCCAGTCGGGATTTGCCCCTAGAACTGATGGGTCTCACCCAAATAGTACAACTTCTCCATAACAGGAGCGGGGAAGGATGGTGGGCGGGCCACCAAGAAGTCCATTACAGTTACTTTCTCTTCCCTCTTTGTAAGATTATCTGTCACATCTTTGTTTTTATCCTCCTGTGCATCTTTCCCTCACTCATTTTTCCCCCTGCATTTTGACAGCAGTTCTCAAGTTCTTCTTAGAAGAATTACCTGGCTCAAAATGTCAATATTGCCAAAGTTGAGAAAGTCTGCTGTAATAAAAGTATCAAAGAATTAATTTTCCTGAGCTAAAGTAAGATTTGGTTTCAAAATAAGTCACCAAAAACCATGTAAAATAAATGTGTGTCGAGGTAGGAGATCGAGACCATCCTGGCTAACACAGTGAAACCCCATCTCTACTAAAGATACGAAAAATTAGCTGGGCATGGTGGCACGCACCTGCTGTCCCAGCTACTCAGGAGGCTGAGGCAGGAGAACTGCTTGAACCTAGGAGGTGGAGGTTGCAGTGAGCAGAGATTGTGCCACTGCACTCTAGCCTGGACGACAGAGTAAGACTCCATCTCAAAAAAAAAAAGTGCGTATGCATGTGTGCACATGCTCACAACCCTTAATAACAGAAGGCAACAGGATTGTAAAGGGCATAACCTGCAAGGTGAGTTACATTGTATTAAAGCCAGAAGGACATCCTCAAACAACCAAAAGCTGTGACCGTGTGTAGGAGTCATTTTCTTACTCTTTGAAACATAAGTTTGATTCTTTGAAATTATACTTTCAGGGAAAATTCAGATGCTGGATTCCTTCCTACTTAGCTTAGGATTCCTGGTGACAGAAAAGACTGGAAATCATTTGATTCAACAGGAGGTGAGTTGCAGATAACAAAACAGATAACAGCAGCTCTGGAAACCTTAGAAAAGATTGTACATATGTCTCTGTTTTGTTCCTTCTCCATGTAATGCCTTCTCAATTCCAAAAAGGCCTTGAAGACTTTTAACTGCATTTTGCACGCTGTACCTCAGGAAGAGAGAAAAAAATTCCCTTTGTCAGAAGGCACGTGTCATCTTATGTAAGTGGCTTTGTATAAGTATGTGCTGTAGGAAGGGTAAAATCCCTCATGATTGTACTACTTCAATCTTGGTTCTCTTTAGACGTGATTATGCCCTTTCTCTCTTTGGTAAATGCTTTGTACACCTATTACGTGTCAGGCACTATGCTAGGTGATAAAGAGGGGCTGAGGTAAAAAGAAGACATTGCTAGATTTTTCCTTTTCTTTTTTTTGAAACGGAGTCTCACTCTGTTGTCCAGGCTGGAGTGCAATGGTGCAGTTTCAGCTCACTGCAACCTCTGCCTCCTGGGTTCAACCAATTCTCTTGCCTCAGCCTCCCGGGTAGCTGGGATTACAGGTGCCTGCCACTGTACCCAGCTAATTTTTGTATTTTTAGTAGAGATGGGGTTTCACCATGTTGGCTAGGCTGGTCTCGAACTCCCGACCTCCTGATCCGCCTACCTTGGCCTCTCAAGGAGCTGGAATTACAGGCGTGAGCCACCGCGCTCTGCTGAGTTTTCCTTTTTAATATCATGAATTTTGTTTGTTTTTTTTCTTTTTGCATCAAAGTTTTGAGGCACAGTGCTTTCTCAGGCTATATTTTTTCATTGTCAATGTGAACTAAATTAGTGCGTCTTGGGAGAATGTTAAGAGCGCAGACCGTAGAGCCCAACTGCTTGACTTCAAACCCTAGTTTTGCCACTTTCGCCAGTTATCTAGGAGCACAGCCCTAACTTAATCATACCTCTGTTTGTTTGCCTGTAAAATGGAGTCAGAGTAATACCTACTTGATAGAGTTATTGTGAAGGTTAAATCAAGCAATCCATTTAAAGCGATTAGCACATTATCTGCTAAAGAGTAAGTGCCCCAAGGTTTCCAGTAGCTACACTGATAGGGCATGGAATTTTTATTGCTTTTCTTTTTTCTTTTTTTTGAGACGGAGTTTTGCTCTTGTTGCCGAGGCTGGAGTGCAGTGGCATGACCTCAGCTCACCGCAGTCTCTGCCTCCTAGGTTCAAGCAGTTCTCCTGCCTCAGCCTCCTGAGTAGCTGGGATTACAGGCATGTACCACCATGCCCTGCTAATTTTGTATTTTCAGTAGAGACGGGGTTTTACCATGTTGACCAGTCTGGTCTCGAACTTCTGACCTCAGGTGGTCCACCTGCCTTGGCCTCCCAAAAGTGCTAGGATTACAAGCGTGAGCCACTGCACACGGCCACATTTTGATTGCTTTTCAAGTGATAGACTTTTTTTTAGTTTTTTTTTTTGGTGACCTAAACTGTTGCATGGGTCTTGGAATGTGAGATTTGGAGGTAAGGTTGTAATGTGTGACCGTAGAAACAACAAAACCCAGCACCCTGCTTTGAAGTTGAAGTTGGAACTGAACCTGTGGCTGCGCCAACCACCAGCCGGCACGGAGGACATCATTGTGGCACATATTTACGTGGTGTGTGGCCACAATGTAGGGCCTGAATGGGTAATTGGTGAGCATGGAACTCACTGCCATCGTGTTTGTCCTTTTAGTCCTTTCAGGGTATGGTTTTTACACTGCATTTTTCCTGAACAAATTATTATTTAATACATTACTGAAATCACTACTCTTAGTGGTGTATTTAGATTTAGAGAGCAGCTGATCTCATATTTTCTCCTAAGTTTTCAAACTAATCTTTGAACAGACTACCTTATTATCTGTGTGATCTAGAAAGTCTGGAATGTTCTGGACTTCAAAGGTAAAACCTGCAAGCATAAAAGTAAGGAGAATTAATTTTGTTCAGTGGTACTGCTTTCTGGCTTCTATTAATAGTAACAAATCAATCTGCTTCTTATAAGAGAATGAACTATCTGTAGGGACATGGATGAACCTGGAAACCATCATTCTCAGCAAACTGACAGAAGAGCAGAAGATCAAACGCCGCATGTTCTCACTCATAGGCGGGTGTTGAACAATGAGAACACATGGACACAGGGA
>NW_016107358.1:4638434-4650258 GCF_001604975.1 Cebus imitator | reverse complement strand
TTTTAAACAGAGTTTCACTCTTGTTGCCCAGGCTAGAATGCAATGGTGCGATCTTGGCTCACTGCAACCTCTGCCTCTCAGGTTCAAGCGATTTTCCTGCCTCAGCCTCCCAAGTAGCTGGGATTACAGGTGCCCACCACCATGCCTGCCTAATTTTTGTATTTTTAGTAGAGATGAGGTTTTGCCATGTTGGCCAGACTGGTTTCAAACTCCTGACCTCAGGTGATCCACCTGTCTTGGCCTCCCAAAGTGCTGGGATTACAGGCATGAGCTACCATGCCTGGCCAGTAGAAACATTTTTAAGGCTGTTGGATGATTTGCTTTGGATGACTATTTTAATATATCTAAAATATAACATCCATAAATATTATTTATTTAAAAATTGTTATATGCCAACCTCTTGTTTAGATTTTTATTGTATTTCTTTTTTTTTCTTTTTTTTAAATAAAGACCGGGTTTCACCATGTTGGTCAGGCTGGTCTTGAACTCCCGATCTCAGGTGATCCGCCCACCTTGGCCTCCAAAGTGCTTGGATTACAGGCATGAGCCACCACACCCGGCCTATTGTATTTCTTAAATATTGAATTTAAATGATTGTGGCTGGGCGGGGTTGCCACACCTATAATCCCAGCACTTTGGGAGGCCGAGGTGATCAGATTGCTTGAACCCAGAAGTTCAAGACCAGCCTGACCAACATGGCAAAACCCTGTCTGTACTAAAAAATATAAAAATTAGCCAGGCATGGTGACATATGCCTGTAATTCCAGCTTCTTGGGAGACTGAGGCAGGAGCATCACTTGAACCCAGGAGGCAAAGGTTGCAGTGAGTTGAGATTGGGCCACCACACTCCAACCACCACTGCCCTCCAGGGTGACAGAGTGAGACTCACTCTCTCTTAAGAAAAAAAAAAAAAAAAAAGATTCTAGTTACACTAGGATGCATCTTGCTGTGGATACCGCTAAGGCACAATGCTAGGATTCTCAGGTGGAGTTTCTTAGAGCAAGTGCTAACTCTGGAACTCATTTTTTCTTTTGCTTTGTGCCCAGAATTATTTATGTCTACCATGTTTTTAATCTCTAGATTACGACCAGCAGGTCGCTATTACTGAAGCGCTGTGTAGACTGACAATTAAAAATTCAAGGGATGATCTTGTCCATAAATGGTTTGATGATGAAGTCATTGCTGAAGCTTTCAAAGAAATTAAGGGTCGAGAATTTGAGACGGTGAGATTCCTGGTCATGCAAATTTCTGTTTAGCCAATATTTATTAAGCACCCTTTCAAAACTTTGCTGTGCGTTGGGCTTAGGGGAGGATTTTTTGCTCAAGTGTGATTACATTACTATCCTTAAACTTCTTGTTTCCCACTTAAGGTAAACAATTTGAAGGCAATATGAACAGAGTATTTGTGAACTAGATGTGGGGATACAGATAGGACTTTTATTTTTTTTGAGACAGTGTCTTATTCTGTTGCCCAGGCTGGAGTACAGTGGTGCAATCTTAGCTCACTGCAACCTCCGCCTCCTAGGTTCAAGTGATTCTCCTGCCTCAGCCTCCTGAGTAGCTGGGATTACAGATGCCTGCCACCACACCTAGCTAATGTTTTATTTTTATTAGAGACCGGGTTTAGCTATGATGGCCAGTCTGATCTCCAACTCCTGACCTCAGGCGATCCACCCACCTTGGCCTCCCAAAGTGCTGGAATTATAGGCGTGAGTCCCTGACCAGGACTTCTTTTTGGGAGACAGAACTAGGTGAATTTGATGAATCCAGTTAAAAAAGATGTCTTGCAAGAGTGAGCAGTTTTCAATGGACATTGAAGGATAGGGAGACTTGAAGAAGAAATTAGGGCATTTTTGTCCTGCAGAAGGCAGCTGCTGTGATGGCAGGAGGCTGAGATGGACATGGCCCGGCAGAGGAATATTATGGGGTGGTTGTGTTCTGAGCCATCTGGCCTCTGCCATGTGGAGAAACAGTACTTTTCCGTGTCGTCTCTGCAACCTGGGCTTCTTGTAATTGTGTCCTCAAGCCTCACAAAAAAAAAAAAGCTTATGGCTTTGTTGTGTATTCACCTTCATCCTAAAATAGCTAAAACATTTTCCCTCTTCTTTTAAAAGATGTTAAAAATGAGGGTTAGGGGCCGGGCGCAATGGCTCCCGCCAGTAATCTCAGCACGTTGGAAGGCCGAGGCGGGCGGATCACGATGTCAGGAGTTTGAGACCAGCCTGGCCAACGTGGTGAAACTGCATCTCTACAAGAAATATGAAAATTAGTCAGGTGTGGTGGCTCGTGCCAGTAATCCCAGCTACTCAGGAGGCCGAGGCAGGAGAATTACTTGAACTCGGGAGGCGGAGGCCGCAGTGAGCTGAGATCGTGCGATTGCACGCCAGCCTGGGGTGACAGAGCGAGACTCTGTCTTAAAAAAAAAAAGTGTTAGACTGTTGTAGGAAAAGGCAAAATTCTTAATAACAGTACTCATGTGTCTTGACAAAACCTTTCTGGTCAAAATTGCTATGAATCCAGGATTTTTATTAACCATGGACCTATTTCCTCAGATTCTAAGCCTATTATCATATGCTGCATATAGTAATTATTTAGCCATTATATTTTGTATAATCTCAATGGAAAGACTGTGAGCTTTGGGGCTATTCCAAACTGGGGCTGAGCCTCGAGTTTGAGCCCCACCTCTCCAATTTATTGGGATGTACACATTTTGACAACATAGTTGACTTGTGACGCCTGAGTGACCTCATCTGTAAAATGGGACTAAAGCCTATCTCAAATTCATGAGGACTCATTGAGGGAAACTGAAAGGTCGAGGGCTGTTGTAGGCATTCACATGTTAATTTCTTTTCTGCTCCTTTTCATTTCTCATTTGCAGGGAAATTTGATGAAAATAGAGAAGTGTAATTTTGTTGTTTCTAAAATCGTTTCCTTCTCCAGAGCTATCCAATTCTCAACTGAATTGCTTTTACATGAAAGGCTCACACTGCTGATGTCTCTTTACTGCTGAATGGTACATCAGGAGCATAAGGAATGCTGATTCCAACAGCCAATTCTTGCTAACAAAAGGGAACAAAAACTTGGATCTGTGTCTCTTTGTTTTTAGAATGTTGGGGTAACAAATTTCTTCCTGAGAGCTGTTGGTTAGAGCTCTAATAATAGTCTTTGTTCTTAGAACATATGCTAGGAGAAGGGAGGGGAACAGAGAAGGGAAAGGGATAGAGAATGAAACAAAGAACTTAAATTGGCAATAGATAACACACCCAGATCAACCCAAAGTTGATACATTTTATAGGTTTGCGGTTGGTTTGTGCTGTGCAGGTGTTAGGGAGATGGGTGCCCAATGGGTTGGTCAAATCTTGTAACCTGGGTCATCAGTAAGATGTATTTATCTTGCTTACTCTTCTGACCCAGTGAAACACAACCAGGTATTTATCTTTTGAAGACCTGAGTATATTCCTCAGCTGAAAATCTAATGGCTGCAGGGAGCAGAGTTTTCTTCTGGAAACATGATCCTGGAGCCTCCTCTTGGTGGCATAAAGTATTGTTAACATGTAATAACAAATCCTTGTAAAGCCTCATTCACGTGACTGCATCCTGGACATTTAGAAGCAAACACAGGCCTCTATATGCTAAGGTTGTATTAACTAAGACATCTTGATTTTTTTTTAAAATAAAATATTTTGTATCATTTGCTTTGAAGGACAGTAGACGTTTTCTCAATCACCTAAACAACAGACTTGGTGACCAAAGAAGGTAAGTTGTGTCTCTGAGCATTATTGACTAGCTGTATTCTGAAAATGTCTAATCTTTTAAAATAACAGTTTAGGGTGTGTTTGGAGAGAATATTGGGCATGTCATTTACAGACCATACTCAGTTGTCCCTTGAGTAGCAACTTGAGAGTATCAGACCCTTTCTGCCTAGTGGCTTGTTGGAGGGTGTTTAAAAATTATCTCTATTGGCCGGGAGTGGTGGCTCACGTCTGTAATCCCAGCACTTTAGGAGGCTGAGGCAGGCAGATCACGAGGTCAGGAGTTCAAGACCAGCCTGACCAACATGGTGAAACCCTATCTCTACTAACAATACAAAAAAAAATACAAAACAAATTAGCACCTGTAATCCCAGCTATTCAGGAAGCTGAGGCAGGAGAATGGCTTAAACCTGGGAGGCAGAGGTTGCAGTGACTGAGATCATGCCTCTGCACTCCGGCCTGGGTGACAGAGTGAGACTCCATCTCAAAAATAAATAATAAATAAATCTATAATAATAAAAAAAGAAAGTCAAAGAAACACTCANAAAAAAAAAAGAAAAACTCTATCAGTTTTATTCTGTTTGTGATTTGGGGTATTTTAAAATAACACATTCTTTAGAGAATCCATAGATTTTATGAAGAACCATTTCCTGACTTGAGGTTGCTGGAGGTAGTTGTATCATGAACAGTTAAGTCCTTGGTCAGACAATATTTGCTAAATTCAACCACCGAGTAACTGGGTTGAGATACAGTACTAGTAAACTTGGCTTATTGACTGCCAGATGGAGATCTGAAATCTACCCATAGTAGATCTCCATTTGCAGGCTTGAAACCCGTTACCATACTCTGTAGGAGGAGACTTAATGGCAGACTCTAGTTAGAAGTGCTTGTTGCAGAACATCTGTAGATGTGTTTAAAGTTCATCCATATTTTATTTTTTAATTGTGAGATATTTTGCAGGGTGTATTCATTTCCGTGTCTCGCGGCTTTTGCTGATGAACGTGAGGTATGTTCCCCTCTTTTGGAGAGCCTGAGGGTGGTGTGCAGTGAAACCAGAGGTTAGGTTAGGTTATATGGTTAGGTTAGACTTCTGCTCTCATAACTCCAAAGGGCATTTTAAAAAGGATGCTAACTTCTCCTTCTAGTGACCTCAGTTCTCAAACCGATCATACCGTACCCTAACCAGAATGCATTACCAGTAAGTTTAAGGGCTCTACTATTACTACTGGAAAAAGGAATTTGAGGGTCTGTACTGTACACATGAGGACAGTTACAGGAAGCTTGCCTCATTTTACCCTATTCATGGGTGACATAATTATTGCCTAGACTGGGGTCAAAAGGATGATTTCCTTGCTGCTTTCCTTCTAGTTTATGCCTTTCCCTCTTATTCGCAACACTTGAGGCCAGTTTCCTTTCTCTCTAGCTCATTCTACCTTGCACTTATAGCCCAAGGTTGGCCAGTGTCTTTTCCCACCCCCACAATTTGGTTTCTAGAGGAACAAGGTCCTTCATATAAAAGAGCCTCATCCTACAGTATCTCAGTTTCAGGCTAAAATATTTATAGGTCTTGGAACCTTGACTTTGTTCGGGTTTCCTGGACCCTGTCTTCAGAATGTCCTCTTTCACCATTGCTTTGAGTCCAGAGTCCCCTTCTTGGCCTCTCTAAGCTAAGCTGTCAATTCCTGGCTACACTACACATTCCTTCTCTCTAGAACTGATTCTGGTAGGCTGATTCCTGTGCCTTAATTCTGTGTATTTTCCCCCTGGTTGTCTGAGGATTCTGCTCTCTGCTTGGTTTTCCTTCTTTCTGTGACATCCAAATTTCCATTCACTTTCATTAGGGCCCTTACACTGACCCTCACACTGGCTTCCAGGAACATGTATTGTGGGTGAAAGTCCTCATTCACCTCTGTAGCTATTAAAAGATAGACATATATGATGCAAAGGAAAGATGTCCAAGAAGTACAACTTATTGGAAAATCAGGTTGTAGAAAAGTGAGTCTAGTGTTTTATCTATTGTTGGGAAATAATATCTTTATATATATTTCTTGATATATGTCTAGAAAACATCTGGGAGGAAGAAAAGGCATTGTTAATGGTGCCTATGGAAAGGTACCTATGAAAAGCTGAGGGATAGAGAAGATGTTTACTGTTTTTATCAATTACCATACTGTTAGAATTTTTTCCTTCTGTTTTAACCATAAACATATATTTATTTCATAATAATTAAAATGAAGGAAATTTGAAGTCTTCAAGTCTTGGCTTTACTCTAATGGATGAAAGGTAGATGGCAAATCACTCATGTTTGGTCACAGTATCTCCTTCTCTAGAAGTTTCCATCCGTATGTAGTGTGGATTGTTACTGATTCAACATAGAACTGTTTTCTCTGTGACTTTCACTAGAAAAGAAATTGCATGGATAGAATCATGTGACACATTTAAATATCTATTAAATATGCTACGGATAGGGGGATTTTTGGAGGGGTGAGGAGAAATGGCTGAGTTCTATAAAACTGAGATTATTCCGTTTTGCACAAAGGAGTCAGTCAATAAAGAGAGGGCCTGTAATGTTAGGATAATACTGTTCCAGGAAAAGCCCAAATTCTATTTTTAAGGGAATAATGTTTAACTGACCCTTTAGCATGATTTTTGAGTGTATAATTCATGCTGAAATTATCTCTTACAGATGAGAAAACCAGAGGATGAAAGCTTAGAGAAATTTTGGATCGACTTCAACCTAGGAAGTCAGAGTATCACTTTTTATATAGACAGTGCTGAGGTAATGATGCTCGATTCCTGGTTAGAACTAAGCCTTTAGAGATCATTTTTATGTAAGTATGTGTTTTGAGCTCATGAATTTCACTTATTTATTTTCCCAAGGGCGCTCTGTGGGACTCAGTGAGACTTCCGAAGGAAGCAGTGATGCATTTCGGCATAATAGGTAATATGATACATGTAAACAACTCACATCCAGCTCCAAGTATTGTTTCTGTTGCATTTGCAGTGTGTGTACTTAGTTAATTCTAGGGCATATTTTGATTATGCTTGAGGTAGGAAGGCTGTATGGTATGATAGGAGGCGCGCTGTCACAGGTTTGTGACTTCTGTGTTTTGTGACCTTGGGATTAAATTACTTACCTAGTTTTCTCATTTTTAAAATGTTTATAGATCCTCATAAAAGTAGAACTACCATATGATCCAATAATCAGTTAACAATGCTTTTCCCCAAAGTGGTGGTTTGGTTTGAAAAGATTCTGATGGGGAGAGGAGAACACATCATCCTAGGTTCCACTCTTGATAAATCTGGAAAAACAGTAAACTGTGGACAGTAAGGAAGACATCTAGCAAGAAGTGGCATGACTATCAGGAAATGAAGTGCCCGCCCCCTCTACGGAGATGGATTGCCAGACTCTTTTGTAACTAGTGGTTACAAAACTAGTGGATCAAGGGCTTTGCAGATCAGAGATTTTTATTTGTATTTCCCTGATCATTAGTGATGGTGAGCATTATTTTAATGTTTGTTGGCCATTTGTATATCTTCTTTTGAGAATTGTCCATTCATGTCCTTAGCCCACTTTTTGATGGGATTGTTTGGTTTTTTCTTGATGAATTGTTTGAGTTCATTGTAGATTCTGGATATTAGTCCTTTGTCAGATGTGTAGAGTGTGAAGATTTTCTTCCACTCTGTGGGTTGTCCGTTTACTCCACTGACTGCTCCTTTTGCCATGCAAAAGATCTTTAGTTTAATTAAGTCCCAGCTATTTATCTTTGTTTTTATTGCATTCGCTTTTGGGTTTTTGGTCATGAGATCCTTGCCTAAGCCAGTGTCTACATGGAGTTTTCCAATATTATTTCTGGAAGTTTTATAGTTTTAGGTTTCAGATTTAAGTTCATAATCCATCTTGAGTTAATTTTCATGTGAGAGATGAGGATCCAGTGTCATTCTCCTACATGTGGTTAGCCAATGATCCCAGCACCATTTGTTGAATAGGGTGTCCTTTCCCCACTTTATGTTTTTGTTTGCTTTGTCGAAGATCAATTTGCTATATGTATTTGAGTTTATTTCTGGGTTCTCTATTCTGTTCCATTGGTCTATGTGCCTATTTTTATACCAGTACCATGCTGTTTTGGTGACTGTGGCCTTAAAGTATAGTTTGAAATCAGGTATTGTGATGCCTGCAAATGTATTCTTTTTGCTTAGCCTGGCTTTGGCTATATGGCCTTTTTTTTTTGATTCCTAGTCTTGCTTTGGCTATATGGGCTCTTTTCTGGTTTTATGAATTTTGGGATTTTTTTCTAATTCTGCGAAGAATGATAGTGCTATTTTGATGGGAATTGTGTTGTATTTGTAGATTGCTTTTGGCAGTATGGTCATTTTCACAATATTTATTCTACCCATTCATGAGCATGGGATATATTTCCATTTGTTTATGTCATCTGTGATTTATTTCAGCAGTGTTTTGTAGTTTTCCTTGTAGAGGTCTTTTACCTACTTGGTTAGGTATAACCCTAAGTTATTTTGTTTCTTTGTTTGTTTGCTTTTCAGCTATTATAAAAGGGGTTAAGTTCTTGATTTGATTCTCAGCCTGGTAGTTATTGATGTATAGAAGAGCTACTGATTTGTGTACATTAATTTTGTATCCAGAAACTTTGCTGAATTCTTTTATAAGTTTAAGGAGCTTTCTGGAGGAATCTTTAGGGTTTTCTGGTATACAATCATATCATCAGCAAACAGAGACAGTTTGACTTCCTCTTTATGGATTTGGATGCCCTTTGTTTCTTTCTCTTTTCTGATTGCTCTGGCTGGGACTTCCAGTACTGTGTTGAAGAGGAGTGGTGAGGGTGGGCATCCTTGTCTTATTCCAGTTCTCAGAGGGAATGCTTTCAACTTTTCCCCATTCAGTATTATGTTGGCTGTGGGTTTGTCATAGATGGCTTTTATTTCATTAGGCATGTTCCTTGTATGTCGATTTTGCTGAGTTTTAATCATAAAGGATGCTAGATTTTGTTGAATGCTTTTTCTGCATCTATTGAGATGATCGTGTGATTTTTGTTTTTAATTTTGTTTATGTGATGTATCACATTTATTGACTTGCACATATTAAACCATTCCTGCATCCTGGTATGAAACCCACCTGCTGATGGTGAATTATTTTTTTTGATATGTTGTTGGATTCAGTTAGTAGTATTTTGCTAAGAATTTTAGTATCTATGTTCATCAGGGATATTGGTCTATAGTTTTCTTTTTTGGTTATATCCCTTCCTGCTTTTGGTATTAGGGTGATCCTGGCTTCATAGAATGATTTAGGGAGGGTTCCCTTTTTCTCTACCTTGTGGAATAGTGTCAGTAGGCTTGGTACCAATTCTCCTTTGAATGTCTGGTAGAATTCAGCTGCGAATTAGTCTGGTCCTGGACTTTTTTGTGTTGGTAATATTTTAATTACCATTTCAATCTCTCTGCTTGTTATTGGTCTATTCAGGTTATCTAATTCTTCCTGATTTAAGCTAGAAGAGTTGTATCTTTCTAGGAATTTATCCATCTCCTCTAGGTTCTCTAGTTTATGTGTGAAATGGTGTTTATAGAAGCCTTGAATGACCTTTTGTATTTCTGTGGTGTCAGTTGTAATATCTCCTGTCTCATTTCTTAGTGAGGTTATTTGGATTTTCTCTCTTCTTTTCTTGGTTAGTCTTGCTAATGGTCTATTAATTTTATTTATCTTTTTAAAGAACCACCTTTTTGTTTCATTTATCTTTTTTATTGTTTTGTTTCAGTTTCATCTAGTTCTGCTCTGATGTTGGTTATTTCTTCTACTGGGTTTGAGTTTGGTTTTTTCTTGTTTCTCTAATTCTTTGAGGTGTGACCTTAGATTGTCTGTGCTGTTTCAGACTTTTAGATGTAGGTGTTTAGGGCTATGACTTTCTCGTAGTATTGCCTTTTCTGTATCCCAGAGATTTTGATAGGTTGTGTCACTGTTGTTACTCAGTTAAAAGAATTTTTGAATTTTCATCTTTATTTCATTATTGATCCAATGATGATTCAGGAGGAGATTATTTAATTTCCATGTATTTGCATGGATTCAAAGGTTCCTTTTGGAATTGATTTCCAGTTTTATTCCACTATGATCTGAGAGAGTGCTTGATATATAATTTCAGTTTTCTAGGCCACACTCAGTGGCTCACGCCTGTAATCCCAGCACTTTGGGAGGTTGAGGTGGGCAGATCCCCTAAGCTCAGGAGTTCAAGATCAGCCTGGCCAACATGGTGAAACCCTATCTCTACTAAAAATACAGAAAATACAGTCATGAGCACGGTGGCTCATGACTGTAATCCCAGCTACTTGGGAGGCAGAGGTTGCAGTAAGCCAAGATTGTGCTACTGCGCTCCAGCCTGGGTGATAGGGCAAGACTCCATCTCAAAAAATAAAATAATCATAATAATATTTTCAGTTTTTAAAGCTTTATTGAGGCTCATTTTGTGGTCTTTTTATATAATATATCTTGGAGAAAGTTTCCATGTGCTGTTGAATAGAATGTATATTCTGCAGTTGTTGGATGGAACATTCTGTATATATCTGTTAAGTTCATTTGTTCTAGGGTATAGTTTAAATCCATTGTTTCTTTGTTGGCTTTCTGTCTTGATGATCTGTCTAGTGCTGTCGGTGGAGTATTGAAGTCCCCCACGATTACTGTGTTGCTTCTATCTTATTTCTTAGATCTATTAGTAACTGTTTTATAAATTTGGGAGCTCTAGTGTTAGGTGCATATATGTTTAGGACTGGGATATTTTTCTGTTGGAAAAAGCCTTTTACCATCATATAATGTCCCTCTTTGTCTTTTTTTTTTTTTTTTAATTTTACTTTAGGTGTATACTATATCTGGCATTTCTCCCCATGTTATCCCTCCCCACCTTCCCCACCCCACATCCCTCCGCTACCCCCCCAAACTGCCCCCAGCATGTGATGCTTCTCTCCTTGAGTCCATGTGTTTTCACTGTTCAACACCCTCCTATGAGGGAGAACATGTGGTGTTTGGTTTTCTGTTCTTGTGTCAGTTTGCTTAGAATGATGGTTTCCAGATTCATCCAAGTCCCTAAACAGGACACAAACTCATCGTTTTTTGTGGCTGCACAGTATTCCATGGTGTATATGTGCCACATTTTCTTTGTCCAGTCTATCATTGATGGGCATTTGGGTTGGTTCCAGGACTTTGCTATTGTACACAGGGCTGCAATGAACACATGGGTCTTTATAGTAGAATGATTTATAGTTCTTTGGGTATATACCCAGTAATGGGATTGCTGGGTCAAATGGAATTTCTATTTCTAGATCCTTGACAAGCTGCCACACTGTCTTCCACAATGGCTGAATGAATTTACACTCCCACCAACAGTGTAAAAGTGTTTCTGTTTCTCATCCTCTCCAGTATCTATTGTCTCCAGATTTTTTAATGATCACCATTCTAACTGGTGTGAGATGGTATCTCAATGTGGCTTTGATTTGCATTTCTCCGATGCCCAGTGATGACAAGCATTTTTTCATATGTTTGTTGGCTTCATATATGTCTTCTTTTGATAAGTGTCTGTTCATATCCATCACCCACTTTTGAATGGGGTTGTTTTTTTCTTGTATATCTGTTTTAGTTCTTTGTATATTCTGGATATTAGCCCTTTGTCAGATAGGTAGATTGCAAAAATTTTTTCCCATTCTGTTGGTTGCCAGTTCGCTCAAATGATGGTTTCTTTTGTTGCACAGAAGCTCTGAAGTTTAATTAGATCCCGTTTGTCTATCTTGGCTTTTGTTGCCAATGCTTTTGGTGTTTTAGTCATGAAGTCCTTGCCTATGCCTATGTTCTGAATGGTTTTGCTTATGTTTTCTTCTAGTGTTTTTATGGTGTTAGGTTTTATGTTTAAATCTTTTTTTTAAATTTATTTATTTTTTATTTTTATTTTTATTTTTTATTTTTATTTTTTTTAATTTTTTTCCCATTTATTTATTTTATTGCATTTTAGGTTTTGGGGTACATGTAAAGAACATGCAAAATTGTTGCATAGGAACACACGTGGCAGTGTGATTTG
>NW_016107358.1:4628907-4635167 GCF_001604975.1 Cebus imitator | reverse complement strand
CCTCTTTCAGGAGCTCTTGTAGAGCTGGCCTGGTGGTGACGAAATCTCTGAGTACTTGCATTTTCCCAAAGGATTTTATTTTTCCTTCACTTATGAAGCTTACTTTGGCTGGATAGGAGATTCTGGGTTGAAAGTTCTTTTCTTTGAGGATGTTGAATATTGGCCCCCATTCTCTTCTGGCATGTAGGGTTTCTGCTGAGAGATCTGCTGTGAGTCTGATGGGCTTCCCTTTATGGGTAACCCGAGCTTTCTCTCTGGTTGCCCTTAGTATTTTCTCCTTCATTTCGACCCTGGTGAATCTGACGATTATGTGCCTTGGGGTTGCTCTTCTTGACGAATATCTTTATGTTTAAATCTTTAATCCATCTGGAGTTAATTTTAGTGTAAGGTAACAGGAAGGGGTCCAGTTTTTGCTTTCTGCACATTGCTAGCCAGTTTTCCCAACACCATTTATTAAACATGGAGTCATTTCCCCATTGCTTGTTTTTATCAGGTTTGTCAAAGATCAGATGGTTGTAGATGTGTGGTGTTGCTTCTGGGGCCTCTGTTCTGTTCCATTGGTCTATGTCTCTGTTTTGGTACCAGTGCCGTGCTGTTTTGACTACTGTAGCCTTGTACCATAGTTTGAAGTCTGGCAGTGTGATGCCTCTGGCTTTGTTCTATTTGCTTAGGATTGTCTTGGCTATGAAGGCTCTCCTGTGATTCCATATGAAGTTTAAAGTATTTTTTCCAGTTCTATGAAGAAGGTCATTGGCAGCTTGATGGGGATAGCATTGAATCTACAGATTACTTTGGGCAATATGGCCATTTTTACGATATTAATTCTTCCTAACCATGAGCATGGAATCTTTTTCCATCTGTTTGTGTCCTCTCTTGTTGAGCAGTGGTTTGTAGTTCTCTTTGAAGAGGTCGTTTACATCCTTTGTTAGTTGCATTCCTAGGTATTTTATTCTCTTTGTAGCAACTGTGAATGGGAGTTCGCTCTTGATTTGGCTCTCTTTAAGTCTTTATTCGTGTATAGGAATGTTTGTGATTTCTGTACATTGATTTTGTGTTCTGAGACTTTGCTGAAGTTACTTATCAGTTTGAGAAGATTTTGGGCTGAGATGATGGGGTCTTATAGATATACAGTCATGTTGTCTGCAAATAGAGACAGTTTGACTTCCTCCTTTCCTAAATGAATACCTTTATTTCTTTTTCTTGCCTGATTACTCTGGCTAGAACTTCCAATACTGTATTGAATAGGAGTGGTGAGAGAGGACATCCGTGTCTAGTGCCTGATTTCAAAGGGAATTCTTCCAGCTTTACCTATGCAGTATGATATTGGCTGTAGGTTTGTCATAAATGGCTTTTATCATTTTATGATACGTTCTGTTGATACCTAGTTTATTGAGAGTTTTTAGCATGAAGGGCTGTTGAATTTTGTCAAAGGCCTTCCTGCGTCTATTGAGATAATCATGTGGTTTTTGTCTTTGGTTCCGTTTATGTGATGGATTATATTTATGGATTTGCGTATGTTCAACCAGCCTTGCATTCCCAGGATGAAGCCTACTTGATCGTGATGGATAAGCTTTTTGATGTGCTATTGCAATTGGTTTGCCAGTATTTTATTGAAGATTTTTGCGTCGATGTTCATCATGGATATTGACCTAAAGTTTTCTTTTTTAGTTGAGTCTCTGCATTGGTTTTGGTGTCAGGATGATGTTGGTCTCATAAAATGAGTTAGGGAGGATTCCTTCCTTTTGTATTGTTTGATACAGTTTCAGAAGGAATGGAACCAGCTCCTCCTTGTACATCTGGTAGAATTTGGCTGTAAACCCATCTGGACCTGGACTTTTTTTGGTTGGTAGGCTATTGATTGCTGCCTCTACTTCAGCCCTTGTTATTGGTCTATTCAGGGTTTCAACTTCCTTCTGGTTTAGTCTTGGTAGAGTACAAGTGTCCAGGAATTTATCCATATCTTCCTGGTTTACTGGTTTGTGTGCATAGAGCTGTTCATAGTAATCGCTGATGGTAGTTTGTATTTCTGTGATATCAGTGGTGATGTCCCCTTTATCTTTTTTTAATGCATCTGTTTGATTCTTCTCTCTTTTCTTTTTTATTAGTCTGCCTAGTGGTTTATTTTGATCTTTTCAAAAAATCAGCTCATGGATTTATTGATTTTTTTGAAGAGTTTTTTTGTGTCTCTATCTCCTTCAGTTTGGCTCTGATCTTAGTTATTTCTCCTCTTCTGCTAGCTTTTGAGTTTTTTTTTGATCTTGGTCCTCTAGCTTTTTCAATTTTGATGATAGGGTGTCAATTTTAGATCTTTCCTTGTTTCGCATGTAGGCATTTATTGCTATAAATTTCCCTCTCGACACTGATTTAAAGGTGTCCCAGAGATTCTGGTAAGTAGTGTCTTCATTCTGATTGGTTTGGAAGAATATATTTATTTCTGCCTTCATTTCATTGTTTATCTAGTCTACACTCAGAAGCAAGTTGTTCAGTTTCCAAGTGTTTGTGCGAGTTTGAGTGTGTTTCTTAATCCTGAGTTCTAGTCTGATTGCACTCTGATAGACTGTTATGATTTGCGTTCTTTTGCATTTGCTGAGGAGTGATTTGCTTCCAATGATGTGGTCAATTTTAGAATAAGAGCAATGTGGTGCTGAGAAAAATGTATATTTTGTGGATTTGGGGTGGAGTGTTCTGGATATATCTATTAGCTCCGCTTGGTCCATCCTTGCATTCAAGTCCTGGATGTCCTTGTTAATTTTCTGTCTCATTGATCTGTCTAATATTGACAGTGGAGTGTTAAAATCTCCCATTATTATTGTGTGGGAGTCTAAATCTCATTTCAGGTCATCAAGAACTTGCTTTATGTATCTGGGTGCTCCTGTGTTGGGGGCGTATATATTTAGGACAGTTAGCTCTTCTTGTTGGATTGATTCTTTTACCATTATATGGTGTCCTTCTTTGTCTCTTTTGATCTTTGTTGGTTTGAAGTCCATTTTATCAGAGATTAGGATTGCAACCCCTGCTTTTTTTGTTCTCCATTTGCTTGGTAAATCTTCTTCCATCCCTTTATTTTGAGTCTCTGTGTGTCTTTGTATGTGAGATGGGTTTCCTGAATACAGCACACCTATGGGTCTTGACTTTTTATCCAGTTTGCCAGTCTGTGTCTTTTGATTGGGGCATTTAGGCTGTTTACATTCAATGTTAATATTGTTATGTGTGAATTTGATCCTGCCATTTTGTTACTGGCTGGTTTTCTTTCCCATTAGTTGACTCATTTTCTTCATTGCATTTTTGGTCTTTGCCAACTGGTTTGCTTTTGCAGTGGCTGGTACCTGTTCCTTTCTGTACTTAGTGTTTCTTTCAGGAGCTCTTGTAGGGCAGGTCTGCTGGTGACAGAATCTGTCAGTAATTGCTTGTCTGTAAAGGATTTTTTTTCTCCTCCACTTACGAAGCTTAGTTTGGCTGGATATGAGATTCTGGGTTGAAAAAGGAAAAAAAAAATAGAGAGATTCTGGGTTGAAAGTTCTTTTCTTTAAGGATGTTGAATACTGGCCCTCACTCTCTTCTGGCTTGTAATGTTTCTGCCAAGAGATCTGCTGTGAGTCTGACTGGCTTCCCTCTGTAGGTGACCTGACCTTTCTCTCTGGCTGTCCTTAGCATTTTTTCCTTCATTTCAACCCTGGTGAATCTAATGATTATGTGCCTTGGGGTTGCTCTTCTTGAGGAATATCTTTGTGGAGTTCTGTGTATTTCTTGAATTTGAATGTTGGACCACCTTGCTAGGCTTGGGAAGTTCTCCTGGATAATGTCCTGGAGCGTGTTTTCCAGCTTGGATTCATTCTCCCCATCATATTCAGGTACACTGATCAAGTGTAGAGTAGGTCTTTTCATGTAGTCTCATATTTCTTGGAGGATTTGTTCACTTTTTTTCACTCTTTTCTCCTGTCTTGCCTCCTCTTTTTTTTCATTGAGTTGATCTTCAATCTCTGATATCCTTCTGTTTAATCAATTCGGCTATTAAAACTTGTGTTTGCTTCATGTAGTTCTCGTGCTGTGTTTTTCAATTCCATCAAGTTGTTTATGTTCTTCTCTAAGCAGGTTATTCTAGTTAGCATTTCGTCTAACCTTTTTTTCAAGGTTTTTGGTTTCTTTGCATTGAGTTAGAACGTGTTCCTTTAGCTCCAAAAAGTTTGTTATTATCCACCTTCTGAAGCCTGTTTCTGTCAATTCGTTGCACTCCTTCTCGGTCAAGTTGTGATCCTGTGTTATTAAGGAGTTGTGATCCCTTGAAGGCGAAGAGGTGTTCTGGTCTTTGATGGTTTCATCTTTTTTTTGCGCTGGTTTTTTCCCCATCTTCGTGGATTTACCTGGCTGTGGTGTCAGGGAGCTGCTTGATGAGGTTGCTTGTCTGCCTGTTGATGCGCTACTGGATTTCTAGGGACTCCTTCAGGTTACTAGGGAAGCTTCCTGTGTCTTTTTTGTTTATACTGGGAGATTAGGCTCACCTCTTCTGCTGACCTGTAGGCACTGCTGGGTCGTCAAGAACACTGTCCCATTGTTAAAACATGAAGCCCAGTCCCACCCCTCTAATGGTGGGTTGTACCCTTCCTCCACTGGGCTGGATCATTCAGGGTTCAGCTGAGACTGTGGCACTGGCTGCACAACCTTCTAGAGTCAGAGCTTCAGCCCTCTGGGGCTTGTGGGGGAGGGTAGGGACCCACCCAGCCATGCCAGGCTGTCTCCTCCCTTCAGCTTCCTCTCTCTCCGGTCATGGGGTAGGGGCCCATAGAGCTGCTGGGTCCATCCTCCTGCTAACAGCTCCCTCTCTTTCTGGGCATGGGGAACGGGCGATAGCTCAGTCCACAGCCTCTCCCAGCCGCCTTTTGGGCTTATGCGTGTGTTTAGGTCTATGGACCAATCCGGGACACCGTCCTGGATTATTATTCAACTCCACACTTGTAATTCTCGGTGCTTGACTGGCAAAGATCCCCTGTTCTGGGTATTGCTGAGGCATTGGGGGAAGTGCCGTATCTGGACCGAAGTGTCAGAGGGCGAGCCTCCGACTCGCCAGTCAGATGCACTTTCTGAGTGAAGCAGCACACCTCCCCACCTCGCTCTGCCTTGCCTGTGCTTTGCTTACCATAGGACCAGACCCACTGAAATGCCCCTGGTACCTCAGTTGGAGCTGGGAGATCTCTGGATTTCTGCATCTCTCTCACTGGGTGTTGTGCGCCAGAGTTGTGTCTATTCAACCGTCTTGGAGCTCCTCTCTCTTTTTGTCTTTTTTAACTGCTGTTGCTTTGAAGTTTGCTTTGTCTGATATAAGAATAACTACTCCTGTTTGCTTTTGGAGTCCATTTATGTGAAATGTCTTTTTCAACCCCTTTACCTTAAGTTTATATGAGTCCTTATGTATTAGGTGAGTCTCTTGAAGGCAGTAAATAGATGGTTAGTGAATTCTTATCCATTCTGCAATTCCGTATCTCTGAAGTGGAGCATTTAGACCATTTACATTCAATGCTAGGATTGAGATGTGAGGTACTGTTCCATTCATCATGCTATTTATTGCCTATATACCTTGGTTTTTGTTTTTTAATATTGTATTTTTGTTTTATAGGTTCTGTGTGATTTATGCTTTAAAGAGGATCTGTTTTGATGTGTTTCCAGGATTCAAGATCTAGAGTTCCTTTTAGCAGTTCTTATAGTGGTGGCTTGGTAGTGGCGAATTCTCTCAGCATTTATTTGTCTGAAAAGGATTTTATCTTTCCTTCATAGGTGAAGCTTAGTTTCACTGGATACAAAATTCTTGGCTGATAATTGCTTTGTTTGAGGAGGCTAAAGATAGGGCCCAATCCCTTCTAGCTTGTAGGGTTTCTGCAGAGACATCTGCTGTTAATCTAATAGGGTTTCCTTTATAGGTTACCTGGTGCTTTTGTTTCACAACTGTTAAAATTTTATCCTTTATCTTAACTTTAGAAAACCTGATTACAGTGTGCCTAGGTAAGGATCTTTTTGCTGTGAATTTCCTGGGTGTTCTTTGTCCTTCATGTATTTGGATGTCTTGATCTCTAGCAAAGCTGGGGACGTTTTCCTTGATTATTCACCCAAATATATTTTCCAAACTTACAGATTTCTCTTCTTTCTTGGGTGCACCAATTATTCTTAGGCTTGATCATTTGACATAATCCCATACTTCTTGGAGGCTTTGTTGATATATATATATATATATTTTTTTTTTTTTTTTTTTTTTTTTTTTTTTTTTTTTT
>NW_016107358.1:4622481-4628522 GCF_001604975.1 Cebus imitator | reverse complement strand
TTTGTTGTTGTTGTTGTTGTTGTTGTTGAGACGGAGTCTTGCTCTGTTGCAAGGGTGGAGTGGAATGGTGTGATCTCAGCTCACTGCAACCTCTGCCTCCTGGGTTCAAGCAATTCTTGTACCTCACCCTCCCGAGTAGCTGGGATTACAGGTATGTGCCACCACACCCAGATAATTTTTGTATTTTTAGTAGAAATGGGGTTTCACCATGTTGGCCAGGATGGTCTCAATCTCCTGACCTTATGATCTGCCCACCTTGGCCTCCCAAAGTACTGGGATTACAGGCGTGAGCCACTGTGCCTGGCCAACATTTTTTTCTTCTTGTTCAGTTCTATTGGTGAGACTTTCCAGAGCGTTGTGCATTTCTGTAAGTTGCCAATTGTTTTCTGAAGTTTTGATTGTTTTTTATTTATGCTATTTCATTGAATAGTTCTCCCTTCACTTCTTGTATCATGTTTTTGATTTCCTTACATTGGGCTTCACCTTTCTCTGATGCCTCCTTGATTAGCTTAATAACTAACCTCCTGAATTCTTTTTCGGGTAAATCAGGGATTTCTTCTTGGTTTGGATCTGTTGCTGGTGAGCTAGTGTGATTTTTGGGGGGTGTTAAAGAAACTTGTTTTGCCATATTACTAGAATTGGTTTTCTGGTTCTTTCTCATTTGGGTAGGCTGTGTCAGAGGGAAGGTCTAGTGCTGAAGGGTGTTGTTCAGATTCTTTTGTCCCATGGGGTGTGCCCTTGATGTAGTACTCTTCCCCTTTTCCTATAAATGTGGCTTCCTGACAGCCAAGCCATAGTGATTGTGATCTCTTTTCTGGGTCTAGTCAGCCAGCAAGTCTACCAGGCTCCAGGCTGGTACTGGGGGTTGTCTGCACAGAGTTCTGTGATGTGAACTGTCTATGGGTCTCTCAGCCATGGATATCAGTACCCGTTCTGATGGAGGTGGCGGGCGGGTGAAACAGACTCTGTGATGGTTCTTAGCTTTGGTGGTTTAATGCACTATATTTGTTTTGGTCGGCCTTCCGCTGGGAGGTGGCGCTTTCCAGAGAGCATCAGCTGTGGTACAATGGGGAGGAACAGGGGTGGGTGAGGCCCTAGAACTCCCAAGAGTATATGCCCTTAGTCTTCAGTTACCAGGATAGGTAAGGAAGGACCACTGGGTGTGGACGGGATTAGGTGTGTCTGAATTCAGACGCTCCTTGGGCGGGTCTTCCTGCAGCTGCTGTTGGGGATAGGGGTGAGGTTCCCAGGTCAATGGAGTTATGTTCCTAGGAGGATTATGGCTGTCTCTGCTGAGTCATGCAGATTGTCAGGGAAGTGGGGGAAAGCCTGCAGTCACAGGCCTCACCCAGCTCCCATGCAATACAAAAGGTGGGTCTCACTCCCACTGTGCCCCTACTCCCAACAGCACCAAGTCTGTTTCCAGGCAGTGGGTGAGCAAGAAAGCCAGGGCTTATAAGGGGGACTTGGCATGAATGACATGTAAGGGAGAGAGTGAGGAAGTGTGGGGGCTCCATGACTTGGTTTGATGTCTTATCCATCAGGTGGTCCGACTGGTGCCATCATGGGCAGACCTAGGTTGTACATTAACTGTTGTCTCTCCTGGTGGGGAGAATCTCAGGGGGTGCCTGGTTTGGTTCAAATTTGGTCCTTAAAATTCCTTTTTGTTTTTGTTTTGTTTTGTTTTGTTTTGAGACAGAGTCTCACTCTGTTGCCCAGGCTGGAGTGCAGTGGCACGATCTTGACTCATTGCAACCTCTGTCTCCCAGGTTCAAGCAATTCTCCTGCCTTAGCCTCCCAAGTAGCTGGGATTACAGGCACATACCACCACACCTGGCTAATTTTTGTATTTTAGTAGAGATGGGGTTTTGCCATGTTGGCCAGGCTGGTCTTGAACTCCTGACCTCAAGTGATCCACCCGCCTTGGCCTCCCAAAGTGCTGGGATTATAGGCATGAGCCACTGCAGCTGGCCTCCTTAGAATTTCTAAGCAAACATATAGTTAGATGAGCTTACAGCACAGGGAGTGCCTGATGGAAAAAAGGTAAATGTTATAATTTAATTTTTTTCTCCAGCATTTTTTTTTAGGTTTATGGGTACATGTGTAGGATGTGTAGGTTTGTTACATAGGTAAATGTGTGCCATAGTGGTTTATTACACAGACCATCCCATCACCTAGGTATTAAGCCCAGCATCCATTAGTTACTTTTCCTGATGTTCTCCCCCAACATACCCAGCCCCACAGTGTATGTTTTTATTCACCATGTGTCCATGTGTTCTCATCATTCAGCTTCCACTTATAAGTGAGAGCATGTGGTGTTTGTTTTTCTTTTCCCATGTTTGCTGAGGTTAATGGCTTCCAACTCCATCCATGTCCCTGCAAAGGATATGATCTTGTTCCTTTTTATAGCTGCATAGTATTCCATGGTGTCTATGTACCACATTTTCTTTATTCATTCTATCACTGATGGGCATTTAGGTTCCTTCATGTCTTTGCTATTGTGAATAGTGCTGCGATGAACATATGTGTGCATGTATCTTTATAACAGAATGATTTATATCCTTTTGGGTATATACCCAGTAATGGGATTGCTGGGCCAAATGGTATTTCTTTCTCTAGGTCTTTGAGGAATCAACACACTGTCTCCCACAATGGTTGAACTGATTTACACTCCCACCAACAGTGTAAAAGTGTTCCTTTTTCTCTACAACCTTGCAAGCATCTGTTGTTTGACTTTTTAATATTAATGATTCTGACTGGCGTGAGATGGTATCTCATTGTGGTTTTGATTTGCATTTCTCTGGTGATCAGTGATAGTAAGCATTTTTTTTATATGTTGGCCGCATGGCTGTCTTCCTTTGAGAAGTGTCTGTTTATGTCCTTTGCCCACTTTTTAATGTTTTTTTTTTTTTTTCATAATTGCATTCCTAAAGAGCTAAGAGGGAGGGAAAAGGAAAAAAGTAAAAATAATTTATTATTTTGTTTAAGAATATGAATACTCAGTTATAGCTCCCAGGAATCAACTTGCCAAAGTTAATATTTTGTAACTTCATGAATATGGCACATTTCTGTGGCTCATGGTTTTTAACATATAAAGTGTTGCACAAGTTCTACAGGAAGTAGGTATCACTGTTTCTGTTCTTATGGCCAAATAAATGGATGATTTTCTAGTAAACTCTGTAAGTAAGACTTTTATTCTGTATCATAGCCCTCCCGGCTAAGGAGCTGACAGTGTAGCATGTAGCCCTTGAGGTGTTTCTTCTGACCCTTATCTGTTTGCATGGATCCCCACAGCCAAATTAGCTAGTTACTTTTTAAGATATTTAAGATTACTTTTGTTGCAGGGTTTTATAGACTTTCCCTGCATTGATGAGTAAAATGTCCAGTAAGGTTAATATTTTGGGGAGCTGTACTCTAGACCAACACTGTCCTATAGAAATATAAATATAATGTGAGCCAGATATTTAAAACTTTCTAGTAGTCACATTAAAGAAAAAAATAGATTAATTTTAGTAATATATTTAATCCAGTATATCATTTTAACATATAATCAATGTTTTAAAGTTATTGGTGACACATTTTACATTCTCCTTCTGTGTACTGAGTCTTCGTAATCTGATGTGTATTTTATGCTTACAGAGCATCTCAGTTGGTGCTAGGCATGCTTTGAGTACTCTGATGAGTTGGACCTCACAGATTTAGACCCATGTATGTTTCACTCTTTTTTTTTTTCTTCTTTCCCTTCTCATTAATTTGTGGCCATTAGCTTTGCCTGTTCTTTCCTGTACTTAGCTGCCTTTGCTTCTTCCAACTTACCTTGTATTTAACGTGGCTTATTCTTAGACTCTTCGTAAATTTGGTCTAAGCTATTTTCTCTTCTAAGCCTGATTACAATTTGTCAGGAAAGGGCTGATGACCTGGTGGGAGCCTGCAAGGAGGCTATTGTCTGAGACACAGACTTCTTTCTAAGGTGTTTCTGTCTCTTCTTCAAGCGAAGTCCATTGAAATGGTGGTAGATTATTCCATTTTGCACACTGGGGACAGTGAGTTTCATTTTCAATTTTAAAAATAAGTAGAATTTCAGAGAGAGAGTGAATATTGTGCTTAGCATATTTGGCAATAAAATACCTGTTGCAGATGATAGCTTTGTATAAACAAAATGCTCTTAACGGAATTGCAGAAGACAAAACTATCTTCACTTCTTTGCTGCTAAGGTAAGTTACTTCCAGTGTTTGCAAGATCAACCACTTAATCATATAGTATGTGTATATGTGTAAATACACATGTAAATGTAAAGAACAATTTCAATGTAATGTTACTTAATATGATTTCTTTTCAATCTCTTACCACAGAAAAATCTAGACAAATACCCCAGTGTAGTTATTTAAAATTATAAAATTTTAAAATATTGAAATATGTTGATATCCATTGATATTCCATATTTTCTGTTAGAAACTGAGAAGATAAAGATGCTTATCATTTACCTGAAGAACCCTATCCTTATCAGTTACAAAGAAGTCATGAAGATAGAAATCCATTTTGATTTGCAGATCAACATATCACAAGCTTCCATTCAAGCTTTAGGAGAAGATAAACAGGTGGCAGGTTTCATTCTTTTGGATTATTTTTAAATGTTTTAGTATGTTTCATGTCTATTAAATGTTCTTGTTGGGTTTCGATGTGGGTATTTGATCAAGCAGAAAACCTGGTCTTTTGAATGCCATGTAAAAAGAGTTGAGAGTTCTGGGTTTGAATCCATTTTTCCCTTTCATGGGCCATTGTCTTGATGAGGTAGGACAGAAAGGCTCTCTGTTCCTTGAAATGCCTTATTCTACTTATTGTGAACAGCTGAAAGGTTTTCTAGGATGTTAGCACCCTCTTTCACCTTCTCCCTGGAGTCTTGAGGACACTGGCATTTCCTTCTCTCTCAGCTCCCCTGGACCTGGGGGCAGTGCATTCGTCTGTTCTCACGCTGCTAATAAAGACATACTCAAGACTGGGTAATTTTTAAAGGAAAGACGTTTAATGGACTCACAATTCCACATGGCTGGGGAAGCTTCAAAATCATGGCAGAAGGCAAAGGAGGAGGAAAGTCACATCTTACATGGTGGCAGGCAAGAGAGCTTGTGTAGGGGAACTCCCCTTTATAAAACCATCAGATCTTGTGAGACTCACTATCATGAGAACAGCATGGGAAAGATCTGCCCCCATGGTTCAATTACCTCCCACTGGGTCTTTCCCATGACACATGGAATTATGGGAGCTACAATTCAAGATGAGATTTGGGTGGGGACACAGCCAAACCGTATCAGGGAGTCATTAAGAATAGAGTTTCAGAGGGACTTCCTTTTGCAATTGTACGTGTTGGTCTCATCTTGTGGAAATGGTCTGTACCTTTCTAGATTGCTATGGCCTGTGTCTCTCTGACTATAATGTTTCCTATTTTTTGACAGGAATACGAATCCTTTCTGTATCACAGACAGTAGACGGGGCAAAGAAATTTGTAACAAAAGGCAAAAAATACTGTGGTAATGGCCCATAGGGAGTGAATGAAGAGCTCAGAGACCTGAACGAGGAAGTCTCGGGCTGGGTTCCTTTTGGTCTGATTTGTACGTGATGGTGTTTATATGTAGTAAAGTGCTCTGAAAATAATTTCCAAAAACTCAACCTATTTTAATGACATGGTCTTTTTACAAAAAGGCCATTTCATGGTTGAGGATGAGGATGAGATCAGTCACTTGATAAAAAACGCCTCCTCCATCACGTGACATACGTTCTGACACAACAAGTTTACCTTAACTCACAAAAATATCAAAATCACATGCTTTCCACATTTCACAAAATGAATAATGTGTTTTGAGGGGAGCATGAGGGTTTTCTTGTGATAAAGCTGCAGTTCCTAGAATAGGTGCCCTCTGTGAGAAAGGGCTTGGACTGAGGACCCTACAGTCGGGAAATCACTTCAGAGTCATCTGAAAGACTCAGTACCTGAGAGAGCAGGGGTTAGACATTACCGAGGGGGTGAGACGTGGGACAGAGAC
>NW_016107358.1:4617187-4621401 GCF_001604975.1 Cebus imitator | reverse complement strand
TTTTTGAGACAGAGTCTTGCTTTGTTACCCAGGCTGGAGTGCAATGGCGCAATCTCAGCTCATTGCAACCTCTGCCTCCCAGGTTCAAGAGATTCTCCTACCTCAGCCTCCTGAGCAGCTGGGACTATAGGCACGTGCTACCATGCCCAGCTAATGTTTTGTATTTTTAGTGCAAACAGGGTTTCGCCACATTGGCCAGGCTGATCTCAAAGTCATGGCCTCAAGTTATCCATCCACCTTGGCCTCCCAAAGTGCTGGGATTCCAGGTGTGAGCCAGTGCACCTGGCCTGTGCTTATAGATTTCTGATTGGAGGTTTGAGGCAGGAACAAATTACCAGCTCTTACCAAAGGATGGAGAGGTACCAGAGGGCATATCCCATGAAGAACATGATGAGCGTGTCAGCTTGTGCACAGTTGTTATATTAAATGTCTTTTTCTTAATTTGTATAGAGCAGGTAGAAGAATCCACCAATGTGGTGGAGTTCGTGAATGCTGAAGATGACCGTTGTCTAATAACGCTCCCCTTAAATGACCAATCTGAGCCACCCGTGAGTACAGGGAGTGGGGCTCAAGGTTCTTTTCTGTCTCCACTACAATAGTGACAGGTGGAAGCCACCTTTCCTGGTTCATAGACCACTTTGTCCTGGCCATTTTTCAATTAAAAAAATTTAAGACAAGACCTTGCTCCGTCATCATAGCTCAGTGCGGCTTCAGCCTCCCAGGCTCATGTGATCTTTCCGCCTCAGCTTCTTGAGGAGCAAGGATTACAGGTGCTGTCACCATGCCTGGCTCATTTGTCAATTTTTTATAGAGATGGAGTCTCGCGCCATTGCTCAGGCTGGTCTCAAACTCCTGGCCTTAAGAGATTCTCTCACCTTGACCTCCCAAATCTTTGGGATTACAGACATGAGCCACTATGACCCATCAGCAGTCTGTCAATTTTTGAACTATCCCCTCCCTGAGATTGTTTTTTCTCAATGTTTGAGTAATTGTGTATTCCCTCTCTTTTTTCTTTCTTTTTTTTTTTTGAGATGGAGATTTGCTCTTGATGCCCAGGCTGGAGTACAATGGCATCATACTGGCTCACTGGAACCTCCACCTTCTGGGTTCAAGCGATTCTCCTGCCTCAACCTGCTGAGTAGCTGGGATTATAGGCCCCTGCCACCATGCCTGGCTCATTTTTGTATTTTTAGTAGAGGCAGGGTTTCACCATGTTGGCCAGGCTGGTGTCAAACTCCTGACCTGAGGTGATCCACCCGCCTTGGCCTCCCAAAGTGCTGGGATTACAGCTGTGAGCAACAGCACCCAGCATGAATTCTCTTTCATTCAACTCAGCTTTCCCTTGGAATACATGACTTGTCTGGCCTCTACCTCATTCCTTCATTTGGGATTTAGAGACTGAAGGAGCCTGATGTTTGGGGGTGAGACTTGGCTTTCACTTACTTCCTGTAGGAACTTGGGCACATTACTAACATCGAGCATTGACGAACCTGAGGCTTCCCCTCCACAGAATGGAGGCATCAGGAGTTGACAGGGTGGCCCTCTTGGGATGGGAAAAAGCATGTACGTGGAGTAGCTAATACATTGCATGGCATGTAGGTATTTAGTCAAGTCCTCATTTTCTTCACTTTTTAAATTTTTTTTTTTTTTTTGAGATGGGGCTGGCTCTGTCACCCAGGCTATAGTGCAGTGGCACAATCTTGGCTCACTGTAAACCTCCACCTCCCAGGTTCAAGCGATGCTCATGCTTCAGCCTCCTGAGTAGCTAGAACTACAGGAGTGCACCATCATACCTGGCTAATTTTTGTGTTTTTGTAGAGACAGTGTTTCTCCATGTTGTCCGGGCTGGTCTCAAACACCTGGGCTCAAGTGATCCTCCTGACTTTGCTTCCCAAAGTGCTTGGATTATAGGTGTGAACCACTGTGCCCAGCCAATTCCACATTTTTTTTTTTTAACATCTGATCACATGAATATGTTATGTGGAAGTGTGATAGGGTGTCACGATTTTTTTTTTTTTAAGCAAACACACCAGAGGTTATTGCTCCAGAAAAGTTGTCATCCTTTTCAAACTAGTCTGCTTGGGTCAATGTGCACTTATCCCGACAGTACTGACACTGTTGAAGACAGTTTTGAGCCTTCATCTAGTGTTTCCCTGCTACCTGTGACAGTCTGTGATTCTCTCAGTGGAGCAAATTCTTTTGCGAGGGTGGACATGAATTTTTTGGAATAGACAACCATCATTTGGAGTCAAAAAAATCATTTATCAGTGACTGAGGTGTCTGATATCTTAGAACTTAATGCATATGCTTTTCTTGGAGGGCTCAAAAGACTTTCAAAGGAGAGACTTCAATTAAATCATAATATAATTTGCTTCTCTGCAGCAAACAAACATGGCAGAAATGAAACCAGATGATACACAACAAGGTCAGACACCTTTATCGGTCATAGTCAAGACTTGCAAGGTGTATTTAAATGTTTACTTGAGATGCTTAACTTGTTTTGTTTTAAATTTTTGTCATTAGAAGTTCTTTCAAAGCATGAGAATTCTTTAGATTTACAAGAACCACCTGTTGAAATTCAGGCTCCTCAATTAAATGACAAATCAAGGTAAGTGATTTTTAAAATTAATAAACCATTCTATTAGTCTGTTTTCACACTGCTGATAAAGACATATTCCCAAGACTGGGTGACTTATAAAGAAAAAGAAGCTTAGTGGACTCATATTCCACATGGCTGGGGAGGCCTCACAGTCATGGCAGAAGGTGAAATGCACATCTTACAGGGCGGCAGACAAGAGAGAATGAGAGCCAAGTGAAAGGGGAAACCCCTTATTATAAAACCATCAGATCTCATGAGATTTATTCACTACCGGGAGAACAGTATGGGGGAGCCACCTCCATGATTCAGTTATCTTCCACTGGGTCCCTCCCACAAATCATGGGAATTATGAGAGCTACAATTCAAGATGAGATTTGGGTGGGGACACAGCCAAACCACATCAACCATGCAGATCAGTGTTAATGTGGGCACTACAAGTTGACCACCTAGGTTTTCCCCCTTTCCTGTGTGCAGCCAACCCCTGCCCCTGACCACACACAAGACAGTGTTGTGTGAAGATTTCTATAGAATCATTGGAGCAGCATTGGCAAGTTCTTCTGACCTCTGGCCTCTACCATTACACCTCTAGGGTTATCTCCAACAACGTATTCTTCTGCAGGAAAATACTGACTTTGAGATTGAAGGACACAAAGTAAATATCCAAAAATTAATTTTCTTTCTGTACATTAACAACAATCAAAAAATTGAAATAAAAAGCTATGCCATTTACTAGTAGTATTTAAACATGACATAGGAATTAATCTGACAAAAGATTCATAAGACCTCCACCTCCTCTACCTCCTGCACTGAAAACTATAGAACATTGCTGAGAGGAATTAAGGAAGATCTAAATATGTAGAGACAAATGCTGTGCTCAAGAGATGGAAGACTTAAGATGCCAGTTCTTCTTCTTCTTCTATTTTTATTTTATTTTATTTTTTTTTGAGATGGAGTTTCACTCTTGTTGCCCAGGTTGGAGTGCAATGGCACAATCTCTGCTCACTGCAACTTCTGCCTCCCAGGTTCAAGCAATTCTCCTACCTCAGCTTCCTGAATAGCTGAGATTACAGGCATGCATCACCACACCTGGCTAAAGTTTTTGTAGTTTTAGTAGAGATGGGATTTTCCATGTTGGTCAGGCTGGTCTTGAACTCCCGACCTCAGGTGATCTGCCTGCCTTGGTCTCCCAAAGTGCTGGGATTACAGGCGTGAGCCACAGCGCCTGGTGCCAATTCTTCTTAAAATGGTCTGTGAATTCAATATAATCCCTGATTTTATGTGTGTGTGTGTGTGTGTGTGTATATATGGAGAGAGAGAGAGAGATTGAGATTGGGATGGGCTCAGTGGCTCATGCCTATAATCCCAGCACTTTGGGAGGCTGAGACAGGCGGATCACCTCAGGTCGGGAGTTCAAGACCAGCCTGACCAACATGGAGAAACCTCATCTCTACTAAAAATACAAAATTAGCAAGATGTGGTGGTGCATGCCTGTAATCCCAGCTACTCGGGAGGCTGAGGCAGAAAGATCACTTGAACCTGGGAGGTAGAGGTTGCAGTAATCTGAGATCATGCTATTGCATTCCAGCCTGGGAAACAAGAGTGAAACTCCATCTCA
>NW_016107358.1:4614681-4616860 GCF_001604975.1 Cebus imitator | reverse complement strand
AAAAAAAAAAAAAAAAAAAAATGGTATTGACATAAAGATAGATGAATGAAAAAACAGAAGGAAGTCCAGAAATAGACCTGCTTATATGTGAACAACTAGTCTATGACAAAAACACAGACAGTTCCATGGAGAAAAAATAGGTTTTCAGCAATGGGTGCTAAAACAATTGAATATCCATGTGTAAGAAAATAAATGACATCTGTTTGGTTCTTACCTCCCACTTTATAAAAAATTAAAAATGGAACATAGACCTAAATATGAAACCGTCTGAAAGAAAGCATATGAAAATATCTTTGCGACCTTGCATCACAAAGATTTCTAAGGTATAACACCAAATGCACAGTAGAAGAACAAATTGATACATGGGACTTCATCAAAATAAAAAGCAAAACTTATGCTCTTTAAAAACCACTGTTAGGAGAATAAAAGAACAAGCCACATATTGCAGAAAATATTTGTAAAGCATGTATCTGATGAAGGATTTATACTTTGAAATACATCTGAAATATATTAAGGACTCTCAAAATTCAATAATACAAATAAAACCCGATAAAAATGTAGGCAAAAGATGTAAATTTCACCAAGGAAGATATACAGATGGCAGATAAGCGCATGAAATGTTGTTAGACATTATATGTTATTATGGAAATGTAAATTTACAAAGTTTAATGAGCTATATTACCCATGTACCAGAATAGCTCAAATTAGACTGACTGTTCCAAGTGTTGGCAAACATGTAGAGTAACTGGAACTCTTTTACACTGCTATAGCTTCTTCAAATGTTAAAGTGTATCTGCCCTATGACCCCACTATTCCAGTTTCAGTTATTTACCTAAGAGAAATTGTAACATATGTCCATACAATGAAATGTACGTGAATGTTTATAGTAGCTTGCTCCAGACTGGAAACAACCCAAATGTTGATGAATAGAATGGATAAACAAATTTTGGTGTATCCATACAATGGAATACACAAAAATAAAAAGGAACAAACTATTGATATGTGCAACATGAATGAATCTCAAAATCATGCTCAGTAAAAGAAACCAGACAAAAAGTATATATTATTCCGCTTACATAAACTTCTGGAATATGACTAGAATATGAAGTTCTAGAAAGTTCTAGGAAACTAATCTATAGAGATCTGTGGCTGCCTGGGAAGATGTATGGAAAGATGCCCAGCACTACTAATCATCAGATAAAGCTTTTGTTGAAAGCATCCCTTGTGGTTCTAAGCTAGAGCCGTGCTTGAGAAACCTGTCGGTATTGTTCCTGCTGGCTGGTTGTTCGCTGATCCCAGTCTGCTTTCGTTTTCTTTATATGCCTGACAGATGAAGGGTTTAACAAAGCAGTTTGTTTTAAATAAGCAGTTGTCTGCCAGAGAATCTTTGGAAATAGATTGCAAGATAAGAAGTTTGCAGAATAGGGTGTTTCCCACACGCTGGGTTCATGATCAGACAAAGGGAATGTGAAAGCAAAATAGTTACGGGAGGAGGAGGGTGATGTTCTACCAGTCCCATTAATTTAATGTATTTTTTTTTAGGGCAGAGTCGACTTTTGAGGGTGACAGAAAACCAGAAACAAGTGTGTCGGTAAGATAACTTTTATTATTTTAAGGCAATACTTCTCCAGTTTCAGTTATTTGTATACCATCTTCAAGATATGTCATAGCTCTGCTCTTATCTATATTTTTCTCAATTAAATTGATCTTAAACTATTTTGAAATGAATGATTTCACCTTCACATGGAAAATCATTACTTGTAACAAATAGTAGGTAAGCCCCCAAATAAGTACAATTGACAATCGCAAGTGTAGTCTCTTGAACTACACTTTTACTTGATTTACTTATTATTATTTTATTCACTGCATGCAATGGGCTTTATTAGCTGTAAACTATGAAAAGGTAAATCTGCCATATGGATGGACAAATAACCCCAACTGACAAACTCAGCAGAAGGTAGCATTTCATGTGAAATCTTATTTGATGGCATATGAGTAATGGAAAATTGAAAGACTGCTTAAGTCAGTCGTTTGCCACTGTAGCAAATGCTCATTTAACTTTGTAAAGAGTCCATTCACCCAAATGAGAGATGATGGGTACTCTCTCTTATTGTGACCCAAAGGGGCAGCACTTAGTGAGAATGGGCACTGCCTATGGAACAGGTACTTACAGCCAGAG
>NW_016107358.1:4609257-4614336 GCF_001604975.1 Cebus imitator | reverse complement strand
GTGTGTGTGTGTGTGTGTGTGTGTGTGTGTGTGTGTGTGTGTATGTATGTATGTATGTATATGCAATGGAATACTATTTAGTTTTAAAAAGGAAGGGAATCTTGTCATTTGCAACAACATAGATAAACCTGGAGGACATGATGTTAAGTGAAATGAGCCAGGTATAGAAAGATAAACACCATGTGATCTCACTTATATATGGAATCTGAAAAAGTCAGACTCATAGAAGTGGAGAGTAGAAGGTGGTTACCAGGGGTTGGGCGGGGGTGTTGGGGGAGATGGTCAGAGCATAAACATTCCAATTAGGAGGAATAAGTTTGATTTGGTTTTGGTTTTTTTGAGATCAAGTCTTGCTGTCACTTAGGCTGGAGTGTAGTGGTGAGATCATAGATCATGCAGCCTCAATTTCCCAGACACAAACTATCCTCCTGCCTCAGCTTCCTGAGTAGCTGAGACTGCAGGTGCATGCCACCACAGCCAGCTAATATTTTTTTAATTTTTAGTAGAGATGAGGTCTCACTATGTTGCCCAGGCTTGTCTTGAATTCCTGAGCTCAAGTGATCCTTCTACCTCGGCCTCCCAAAGTGTTGGGATTATAGGCCTGAGCCACTGTGCACCTCTTGAAATAAGTTTAAAACATCTACTGTGTATCATGGTGATCATAGTTAAGTACATATCATATACTTAAAAATTGCTGGCCAGGCATGGTCGCTCAAACCTGTAATCGCAGTGCTTTGGGAGGCTGAGGCAAGAAGATTCCTTGAGACCAGGAGTTTGAGACCAACTTGGGTAACATAGCGAGACCTGATTTCTACAAAATAAAAATAAAAAATTAGCTTGTCATGGTGGTGAACACCTGTAGTCCCAGCTATTGGGGAAGCTAAGGCTGCAGAATCACTTGAGCCCAGGAGTTGTAGTGAACTATGATTGTGTCACTGCATGCCAGCCTGGGCAACAGAGCTAGACCCTGTCTCAAAAAAAGAAAAAAAAAAAAAAAAAGAAAGAAAATTGCCGAGAGTAGATTTTAGGTGCTCATGCCACACAAAAGAATGATAAGTATTTGAGGTAATGCAAACACTAATGACTTGATTTAGCTATTCTACAATGTATACGCATTTCAAAACATCATACATTATAAATAAGTGTAATTTTTATTTATCGATTAAAGAGATTACCATTTTTACAAAGTGTTGAACTGTTAAACATTTTAAGGAATAATTGGGTCTTCAAAAAATAAATTCATTTGAAGACTAGATAACTAACCATCACCTACCTTAACTGTTAAGGGTCATGCTGTCACCAGCAAGGGTGTTGGTGGTCTTGCTCTAACCCAGTGACAGCTTTCTTTTCTTTTTTTGAGATGGGGTCTCACTCTGTTGCCCAGGTTGGAGTGCAAAGGCACAATCTTGGCTCCCTGCAAACTCTGCCTCTTGGGTTCAAGCGATTCTCATGCCTCAGCCTCCCTAGTAGCAAGGATTACAGGTGCCCACCACCATGCCTGGCTAATTTTTGTATTTTTAGTAGTGACGAGTTTCACCATGTTGGCCAGGGTGGTCTCGAAGTCTTGACCTCAAGTGATCTGCCTGACTTGGCCTCCCAAAGTGCTGGGATTACAGGCGTGAGCCACCCCACCCAGTTCCTGGTGACAGCTTTGGGAGCTGATTTTGCATTTTGTCATTTCAGGCAGGGCCTGGATCTTCTGGCTGATGTGTTTTCTATTTGAGAAGATGATGTGAGATAGTGTCACCACATAATATGTTTGAATCCAGAAGAATCCTCCCTGGCCTGAAATGAAAATTAACTGTTAGCAGCTGAATAGTGCAGCCCCTCGAGAGGCAGGAGGGTTTGGGGACTGGGCTCTGACGATTCCCAACAAACATAAAAACAAATTCCATATTAAAATCAAGCATAAACATGTATTCATCACAGCATTTATAAAAATTAATGTAAAAACAGAAAAAGATTTTAAAAATATATCACAGTACAGTTGAATAATCCAGCAGAAAGATTAAACTTGCCCTAAATCTCCAACCTTTAATAGTCCAGGCTTAATTTCAAAATGCTTTAGGTTTTAAACAGGAATCACCCTCCTGGGCTGGGTGCTGGGGCTCACACCCGTAATCTCACCACTTTGGGAGGCCAAGGAGGGTGAATCACCTGAGGTTGGGAATTTGAGACCAGCCTGGCTAGCATAGTGAAACTTTGTCTCTACTAAAAATACAAAAAAAGAAAAAAATTTAGCTGAGTGTGGTGGCACATGCCAGTAGTCCCAGCTACTGTGGAGGCTGAGTCAGGAGAATCGCTTGAACCCAGGAGGCGGAGGTTGTGGTGAGCCAAGACTGCGGCACTGCGCTCTAGCCTGGCGACAGAGTAAGACTCCATCTCAAAAAAAAAAAAAAAAAAAAAAAAAGAAAGAAAGAAATGACCCTCCTGTTTGGTTTAGGTTCTTGTAAAATGTAGAGAGGCATGTCTTTGCAAAAAATGTTTGCATGCTTTCTTTTGTCATCGTCCAGCATCTCTTCTGTTGCAAATGTTTTATTAGAAAGGATTTTCTCATCCTGTACAACAGCAACTTGGCTGAGAATTGACTGATGGAATAATCCTTTTCTTCCTTTCCATACTTCTTTGCCTTTATATTATATAAAAGAGCCTAGTCTTCTAGAAGCATGCTTCTCTTACCTCGAGCTTTGTAGAATATGTTTAATTAGATGTAAGTAGCACTAATACCCCTCTAAAAGTTCTCATTTGTGATCTGTGCTTGTAGAAGCTTAGTTATAGAAAACATCTCTTCTCTGAGAGTAATCAAGATTCAAGTACCAGTGAACAATCTTGGATCAGTAACCGAAAAAGGAAATCCCTAAAGTCATATGTTAATAGAAAGAAGACAAGAACCAGAAGTAGTCTAAGAAGTAAGTCTGGCACGTCTTCTTTTGAATCACTCTTCAAATAGCGATTTTCAAATCAGCAGGTATTTATTTTTCCATATATAATGGGAGTGGGTCCAAAGAAATACATGATCATAGGGCCAACTTTCCCAGCTACAGTTACATTGGAAAGGCAAAATGTATTGTGTACATGAAACGGAAGAACATGAAATTAACTAACAGTTGTTAAAGATGAGTTTTGTATAAATGGAGCAGAAATTCAGATAAGAGGACTCTGTCATGAGCTGGAATCATCAGGAAATCTTCAAGGAAGAGGTGGGTGGGACTTGAATTAATCCTTGGAAAAAAGAATAGGATGTAAAGAGGAGAAACGGAAGCATTCTTAGGTAGGTAAAGCTACAAGGACCTGCATGGTGGCTCATGACCGCAATCCCAGCCCTTTGGGAGGCCTAGGCAGGGGGATTGTTTGAGCCCAGGAGTTTGAGACCAGCTTGGGCAATGTGGTGAGACCCCATCTCTACAAAATTAAAACATGAGCTGAGCATGGTGGCATGCACCTGTGGTCCCAGCTACTCTGGAGACTGAGGCAGGAGGATTGCTTGAGACCAGGAGGTCAAGGCTGCAGTGAGCAGTGACCACGCCACTGCACTGTAGCCCAGGTGACAGAGTGAGACCCTGTCTCAAACAGAACAAACTACAAGGGCAAGGCAAGGATGTGAGGGTGATGTTCAGGGACAAGGTCTGGAGGAGAGACTTCATACCGAGTGGTAAGGAACTGAGTGGCCAGGAACAAGGTTGAATAATCAGGAAAGGATCTTAAGAATAGACATGGCCGGGCGCGGTGGCTCACACCTGTAATCTCGGCACTTTGGGAGGCTGAGAGGGTGGATCACAAGGTTAGGAGTTTGAGACCAGCCTGGCCAATATGGCAAAACCACATTTCTACTAAAAATGCAAAAATTAGCCGAGCATGGTAGCCTGTACTCCCAGCTACCTGGGAGACTGAGGCAGGAGAATCACTTGAACCTGGGAGGTAGAGATTGCAGGGAGTCATGATTATGACACTGCACTCCAGCCTGGGCAACAAAGCAAGACTCCGTCTCAAAAAACAAACAAACAAACAAAAAAAAAACTAGTACATGTTTGAGGAAGCTGTAGGAAGTGAGAATTGCTTTTAGCCTTAGTTAGCATGTTGAGAGAGGGAGAAGTGAATTTCTGTAGGCCGCATGAGTTAACGCATCTGTTGTTTACTTGTTTTCTTTCATTTTAGTCTTGCCAATTTTCCCTCCCAGTAGTAGCAGTGGCCATGAGAAAGACCAAGTAAGTACATTTTATCTGGGTTGCTGTGTGCCCTATGAGTTAAACTGCATTTATTTCTCCAAACACAACTTTCAGAAATATGAAAATAACAAAACATGGTTTACTGACATCTGAATCACTGCCAATAGAAACTGCAGTGACTTCTAAACATTTAATATGAATCTTGGGTAAGTATTTAGGGCCTTTTAGGCTGTGCATGGTGGCTCACGCTTGTAATCCCAGTACTTTGGGAGGCCAAGGGGAATGGATCACTTGAGCCTGGGAAGTTCGAGACCAGCCTGGGCAATGTGGTGAAACCCCACCTCTACAAAAAATACAAAATTTCCCAGGCCTGGTGGTGCATGCTTATAGTCCCAGCTACTCAGGAGGCTGAGGTGGGAGGATGGCTTAAGCATGGGAGGTGGGGGTTGCAGTGAGCCAAGTCTGCGCCGCTGCGCTCCAGCCTGGGTGACAGAATGAGACCCTGTCTGGAAAGAAAAAAAAGATTTAGGGTCTTTTTTTTTTTTTTTTTTTAATGTTCTCAAATGTAGCTGAAGGATGTTTATTATGAATAATGCTAAAAATCTGGGCTATTTCAATTTCCTGCAAATGTATACTCTTTCAAATTTATGTTTTTGATGTAAACTTGTTGGTTTAGTTCTTTCCTTAGTTTTTCTAAAGCTTTTAATGATTTAATTATTTAGACATTTATTTATTTTACTTTTTTGAGATGGAGTCCTACTCTGTCACCCAGGCTAGAGTGCGATGGTGAGATCTCAGCCCACTGCAACCTCCACCTCCCAGGCAAGCAATTCTTTTGTCTCAGCTCCCAAGTAGCTGGGATTACAGGCACATGCTGCCACGCCCGGCTAATTTTTTGTATGTTTAGTAGAGA
>NW_016107358.1:4595872-4609212 GCF_001604975.1 Cebus imitator | reverse complement strand
TTCACCATGTACCCCAGGCTGGTCTTGAGCTCCTGAGCTCAGGCCGTCCACCCACCTTGGCCTCCCAACGTGCTAGGATTACAGGCCTAAGCCACCATTTATTTTGCAATTGATTGGGATACCTTCGGGCTTGTATCAATATTGAATAGACCCTCAAAATGTCTTCATTCCCTTCACTTATCCTTGTTTTATATCAAAGTAGTTAAGAATAGAGACAACAGTGTCTGCATCAATTCAAAGCCAATTTTTGCCTTTTATTCGCTGAATTACGTCTCTCAGCAGTTTGCTTTTTGTTTTGTGCCATATGAGCTGTATATTGACTACAGAGTATATCAACAAGTTCAGAAGGGTTTTATAAGAAGCAGCTGCTGTGATTCTGAGAGTACCAACAGTACCCTGCCTCCTCATGCAGAAATAGTATGGTTAGGGTTTTAATTACACCTTTATCTTCTTTCTTCCATCAGTCTGGGATGTGCTGCCCTCTGTCAATCTGAAGGGCTCTCATGCTCTGTAAGGACAGGGGTGTATTAAACCTATGAGCCAGAGTAAGTACTTAACAATTCATTGAATAGTTCAGCTTGAAATAATGAGTTATCAGAAATCGACCAAAAGAACAGTTTCTAGTAACTACAGCTTTTATTTGAAATAAACACCAAAGGAATGCCACAGCTTCAAATTTCTTTTTTAGACAGATTCTCGCTCTGTCACCCAGGCTGAAGTTCAGTGTCACGGTCTCAGCTCACTGCAACCACCACCTCCCAGGTTCCAGTGATCCTCCTGCCTCAGCCTCCTGAGTAGCTGGGATTACAGGCGCCCACCACCATGCCTCGCTAATATTTGTATTTTTAGTAGAGACAGGTTTTTTGCCATGTTGGCCTGGCTGGTCTTGAACTCCTGACCTCAAGTGATCCATCTGCCTTGGCCTCCCAAAGTTCTGGCATTATAGGCGTGAGCCACCGTGCTGGGCCACAGCTTCAAGAATCTATAAATTTAAGCTGTGTATTTGGCAAGAAATCTATGTTGATTTTCAGTGAGCACGTTGCTGACTTTCTACAAATACTGGTATTCAAAATATGCTTATCTCTATATAAGAGAATAATTTACAGTAGGGGTCAGCAAATTTTTTCTGTAAAGGGCCAGATAGTAAATACTTTAGACTTTGTGGGCCATGCAACCTCTGTGACCATTACTTACCTCTGTCTTTGTAGCCAGAAAGCAGCCAGAGACAGAATGGAAACACATCAATGTGGTGTGCTCTAATAAAACTTTATTTACAAGAACAACAACGGACTATAGTTTGCCAACCCCTGATGTAGAGCAGCGGTTCTCAAACGCTAATGGCCATCACAATGACCGGGATGGTTTGCTAAAACACAGATTGCTGGGCCTTGGCCCTAGAGTTTTGAATTGAATAGATGGGACCTGAGAATTTGCATTTCAGTAAGTTTGCAGATATTGCTCATGCACCAGCCTAGATCACACTTTGAGACCACACTTAGACTAATCTACTGAAATATGACTTCATGCTCTTCAAATTCAGGGATCTTATGATCTTACCATTTACTTTTTTTGTGTGGCTATTGTTTATTAGATGTGTCTTTGAAAAATTTTAAAAAGAAGCTAAATAGCATTTATACCAAGCTTTGACTGAAAGCACGAGGAGAAATTTCCCATTCAGTAAAAATGCAGTCAGAATTTTATTTACTGCAGTAAAATCTCAATTCACCAGAGCACCTCAAGAATGAAGGATTTAATTTAATTTTCCTGCTAATTAAAATTTAAATCTAGTATCCCCTTACACGAATTCTAATTGTTAGATATTTTCTTAGCTTAGTAAGCTGAGTAAAGGAAATATAATTGAATCATTGATCATTTAGGATTTTCACTAGGATCATTAGGCAGATCAGTTCTCAGGCTGTAATACAATAGAGGTAAGTAGAGCACGAAGGTTTAAATGAGCAGTAACTTTGCTGTGAGCCTGGGGCCGTTAGGCATATTCCCTCTTTCCCGGTGCACTCTCTCTCTTTCCCTTAACTAAATATCTGAAATAAGCTTGCTTTGTTCTCCTTTCCCTTTGGTTTTTATTAATGTATTGTAAAAATACTATTATTTGAAAATGTCTTTAAGGTACTTTTAAATTAATAAATATAGTAATGTTGTAGTTCCTAAGGAAAATATTTCTGCCTCAATATGTGCATTAAAAATAATTCAAAGAGCCAAGGTTTGAATCTATTGCCCATTTGAAGAGAGCAGTACTTTAACGCAGAGCAATTAGAAGATAACTGGAAATTGGCTGAGGTGTTCATGGCTGTAATCCCAGCGCTTTGGGAGGCCAAGGCAGGGAGATCACCTGAGGTCAGGAGTTTGAGGCCGGCCTGGCCAACATGGCGAAATACCGTCTCTACTAAAAATACAAAAATTAGCTCGGTGTGGTGGCGCATACCTATAATTCCAGGTACTCAAGAGACTGAGATAAGAGAATTGCTTGAACTCAGTAGGTGGAGGTTGCAGTGAGCTGAGTTTGTGCTACGGCACTGCAGCCCGGGCGACAGAGTGACTCCGTCTTAAAAAAAAAAAAAAAAAAAAAGAAGATAACTGGAAATTGTAAATGTAAGAATCTATAAAATCCTTTCCAACTATAAAAACCAGAGTCTAGGATCAGGTGCCAGCCTCTCTCTGTTTACCTAACAGAATTTATGATTTCCAAGAATTCATGAGATTTTCATTTCTGTAGCTCCTGAAAGAATAAATGATCTAGTTCAGATTCAGTAACATGGCATTTAGCTAATATCCACCCTTCAACTAAAAACATACAGAAATTCTGATTAGAATTAACATTTCTTTTTTTTTTTTTTTTTTTTGAGACAGTGTCTCACTCTGTTGCCCAGACTGGAGTGCAGTGGTGTGATCTCAGCTCACTGCAACCTCTGCCTTTGGGGTTCAAGTGATTCTCCTGTGTCAGCCTCCAGAGCAGTTGGGATTACGACGTGCACCACGACACCCAACTGGATTTTGTATTTTTAGTAGAGACAGGGTTTCACATGTTGGCCAGGCTGGTCTCAAACTCCTGACCTCAATTGATCTGACCACCTCGGCCTCCCAAAGTGCTGGGATTACAGGCGTGAGTCACCATGCCTGGCCAATATTTATTTTCAAATGGAGTAAATCTAATACTTAAGCTTCTTGAAGTAATATTGAAAATGTCTTAGAATATTTGGGTAATTTGTTTTGAACTGTTATAAATGTTAACACTTAAAAAAGATACTATATTTTAGGCTAAGCTTCTATCACCATTACAGAAAGACATACCCAAGCAAAAGAACACTACACCTCCAAAGACTTCTGCAAAAAAATTTCAAGATAGTTTTGCCTTTTTGACTCCTGAAGATTCTGCCGAGAAAACAGGTACATGATTTTCTGTTGACTTACATAGAAAAAGATTTATATTTTGGGAAAGGTAATTTGATATAAATAAAACATTTTTTTTATCTTAGTATCTATTAAAGAAAATAAAGATTGTTCTTTACCTTAATGTCTCTCATTAACAAATAATAGAGGGTATGATGTTTTAATTTTGCTTTGCCATTTGAGATCAGCTTGTGCCCAAGAACTGTTGATCTCTTCTTTTCTTAAATAAGCAAGACATCTCAAATGGACCTGTAGCAGGGGTTGGTTTCAAACTCCGGGTCTCAAGTCATCTGCCCACCTTGGCCTCCCAAAGTGCTGGACTACAGGTGTGAGCCACCAGGCCCAGCCTTCATCCATATGGGTTCTGTTGCAACTGTTCAACTCTCCAGCTGTTGCACAAAACTGGCCATGGATAAGATGTAAGCCAATGGGTGTGGCTGTCTGTCCATAAAACTTCATTTATAGAATCAGGTAGCAGACTGGATTTGGCTTAGGGGCCAGAATTTGCCAACGCTTTACCTATAGGCTTTTTCTTAACCCTCACTGTGTTTTATTTTAACTGTCTGCATTTTATAAGTTTGTTAAGAATGGTGATTTTATTATTATTGTTATTAATAACAATATTATTTATTATAATTCTGCAGTTCAGCACATTGCCAGACATACAACAATATTTAGTAAGAACTTCAATAACAATCTGTTAGTGTGGCTGCCGCTGCAAGAAAATAAGTAGGGAAAAGAACAAAGTAGAGAGGAAAATGTAGCATTAAAGAATAAAAGGAGGCCAGGCGTGGTGGCCCACACCTGTAATCCAGCACTTTGGGAGGCCGAGGTGGGTGGATCACGAGATCAGGAGTTCAAGACTAGCCTGGCCAAGATGGTGAAACCCCATCTCTACTAAAAATACAAAAATTAGCCAGGCTTGGTGGCAGGTGCCTGTAATCCTAGCTACTGAGGAGGCTGAGGGAGAAGAATCACTTGAACCCAGGAGGTGAAGGTTGCAGTGAGCTGAGATTGCACCACTGCACTCCAGCCTGGGTGACAGAGGGAGACTCCATCCCAAAAAAAAAAAAAAAGAATACAAGGAACAAAACAAAAACAAATCAGTTGCATGTCTAACACTAACGATAAGCTAAGAAAGAAAGAAAGAAAGAAAGAAAGAAAATCTCATTTATAATACCTTATAAAAAAACACATAAAAATAACCAAGGAGGTGAAAGATCCATAATCTGAAAACTATAAGACATTGTTGGAATTAAAGAGGACACAAATGGAAAAATATCCTATGTATATGGATTAGAAGAATTAATATCGTTAAAATGTCCTCATTATCCAAAGCAATATACAAATTCAATCGCTATCAAATGTCTAATGGCATTTTTCACAGAAGAAAAAACAATCTTAAAATTTATTTGGAACCACAAAAGACTCTAAAATGCCAAAAAAAATCTTGAGAAAGAGGAATAAATCTGGAGGCATCACACTTTCTGATTTCAAAGTATATTTAAAAACTATAGTAATCAAAATAGTATAGTACCACCTGCCACAGAGACAGGCACATAGGTCAAGATAGCATTATAAAGCCCAGACATAAACCTACACATATATATGGCCACTTAATCTTTCACAAGGGCACCAAGAATATACAATGTGGAAAGGAAAGCCTCGTCAATAAATGGTGTTGGGAAAACTGGATATCCACATACTAAACGATGAAATTGGACCTTTGTCTTACACCATATACAAAAATTAATTCAAAATGGATTAAGACTTTAAAATCTAAAACTGTGCAACTACTAGACAAAAATAGGGAAATAGCTCTTTGACATTGGCCTTAGCAATGATTTTTTTTGTGTACAACCCTAAAAGCACAATAAACTTATAGGACTATGTCAAACTAAAAATCTTGTGCACAGCAAAGAAAGCAATCAATAAAATAGAAAGACAACCTAAAGAATGGAAGAAAATATTCGCAAATCATATATCTGATAATAGGTTAGGGATTAATATTCAAAATAACTACTACAACTCAATAACGAGGGAACACAACCTAATTTAAAATGGCTAAAGGAGCTGAATAGACATTTTTCCAAAAAAGATACACAAGTGGCTAATGGGTATAAGTACTCAGCATCACTAATCATTAGAGAAATGCAAATCACAGCCATAATGTGATATCTCACACCTGTCCAGATAGCTTATCAAAAAGACAAGAGATAACAAGTGTTGGCAAGGGTACGGAGAGAAGGGAACACTTGTACACTGTTGGTGGGAATGGAAATTGATGCAACCATTGTGGAAAACAGTAGTTTCCTCAAAAAAATTAGAATTGTGTGAATCCATCAGTCCACTTCCATGTATATCTCTAAAGGAGATAAAATCAGAATCTTGAAGAGATATCTGCACTCCTGTGTTTATTGCAGCATTATTCACGGTAGCCAGGATATGGAGTCAGCCTAAGTATTAGTCAGTGGATGAATGAATAAAGAAAACGTGGTATATATAAACAATGGAATACTATTCAGCCTTAAAAAAAGAAGGAAATCAGGCCATATGCAACAACATGGATAAACCTGGAGGACATTATGTTAAGTGAAATAAGCTAGTCACTAATGGGCAAATACTATATAATCTCACATATATATAGAATGTAAAAAAGCCAAACTCATAGAAACAGAGAGTAGAACAGTGGTTGCCAGATGCTAGGAGGTGAGGGAAAAAGGAGATGGTCCTCAAAGGTTATAAACTTTCAGGCATGACATGAACAAGTTCTGAGGATCTATCTAATATACAGCACAAGTAGTGATGGATGTGTTCATTGATTTGAATGTGATAATCATTATACCATGTATATGTATATCAAATCATCAAAAAAAAAAAAAAAGAATAAGAGGCAATAAGAGAGGGAGTTCAAGGGAGGGAAGAGAAGAATCACAAGGTTGAGGTGGAAGAATCCCTGCCCACGTTATTTGAGGCCAGATGAGCAGCTCTTTAAGGTATCAATCTGGTTGAAGTAACTGGCTGTTAATCTTACCTACAGATGTACAAACCTAATAAGCATTCATGTCCCGAAAGATACAGTCAATTGATTTTTGTTTTACTTAGAACTGTGTCCCCTGGCCAGGCACTGTGGCTCACACCTGTAATCCCAGCACTTTGGGAGGCCAAGGTGGGTAGATCATGAGGTCAGGAGTTTGAGACCATCCTGACTAACATGGTAAAACTGTATCTCTACTAAAAATACAAAAATTAGCCAGGTGTGGTGGCACGTGCCTGTAGTCCCAGCTACTTGGGAGGCTGAGGCAGGAGAATCACTTGAACTCGGGAGGTGGAAGTTGCAGTGAGCCGAGATTGTGCTTGCACTCCAGCCTAGGCAACAGAGCAAGACTCTGACAAAAAAAAAAAGCTGTGTCGCGTTTTTTGATGATGAGATTTAATACCTAGAATGATAGTGAATTCTTATTGCTTTGTTACTTGGCGTGTATTCACTTGAAACTTCTCTCTAATGCCCAGAGCTTCAAGGTCCTCACCCACTGAGCAAGCTCTCTTCCTTGGAACACTCAGAAGATGAAGAAAACTTATCTATGGTACTGTTTAATTGTGTTGGTTATTCATCTGATATTCCACAATTAATATCATATTTGCATAACACTTTGGCTATTCCTTTTGATGGGGTAATAGAACATCGCTTGTTTCTTGCTTTGCCATAAAAGACATATATTTGTGGTCTGTTATGTTTTTAAGATTGTGAACCAAGAATCGCTAACGGAAAGTACTAGCTTCAAACATAAGCTGCAAAACTTGGAAGACACAGGTGAGAGAATAGTACTTTTTTTTTTTGTAGAATAAAATGAAATTAATCTGATTTTGGCAGGCTGGGCTGTTACTCAGATTGTAGATCAAGTCACTTTGCACAATGACTATTGCCAGGCATGGAGTGAGAAGTGTGAGCTACTTACTCGTTTTAAATGTTTGTAAAGGTTAAGAGGAAAAACTCGGAGCTCCATATAGGGAACCAGGACCTCTTGTGCCAAGGAAGGTATAGCCTGGGACCTGAATCCCACCAGCCAGCCACACCTTCTCTCCAGCCTGTGAGGAGGGTACAGTGGGAATACCTTCCTAAGGATCTCGTCCAGAGCATATTTCATTCTCAAGTATGTAGGTCATTTGCAGTTTATAAGAAATGTTCTATAACATTGTGTAGTCAAGTTATTAAAGTTTCTGAGTTCATTTACTCATGTTAACAGTGGTATAAAGATTTCCAGGCTGGTTCACAATGTTGTATATAATATAATGTAATGAGTTAATATACTTCTCTTTATGGTGTTTCTTGACTGCATGTTTTTTTCTTTACTTTTAAAATTATATATCGAAAGGATTCGACTAGTTATAAATATGTATAGGATATTTAAAATATCAGTGCAACAAATATCTGTGAACCATTATCCAGTTTTAGAATTAGGACATAACTATTACTTTCAAAACCCTGGTATGCTTTACCTGAAGCCCATCTCACCCTCTCCCTTTTTGTGACGGAGTCCGACTCTGTCATCCAGGCTGGAGTGCAGTGACGCGATCTCAGCTCACTGCAACCTCCAACTCCCAGGTTCAAGCTATTCTCTTGCCTCAGCCTCCCGCGTAGCTGGGTTTACAGGCGATCGCCACAACACCAGCTAATTTTTTTGTATTTTTAGTAGAGATGGGGTTTCTCAATGTTGGCCAGGCTGGTCTCGAACTCCTGACCTCAGGTGATCTGTCCTTCTCAGCCTCCCAAAGTGCTGAGATTACAGGTGTGAGACACCGCGCCCAGCCAGCCCTCCCCTTAATTTTATGTCTGAATCTCTGCTTTTTTGTTCACTTGTACATTGTAAGAAATACCATATGTCAGAAGAGATAGTCAGATGTGTACAGTTTAAAGAATGACTATAAAGTGAACATCTGTGTAACCACAGCTCAAACTGAGAACTAGAAAATTGCCATTGGCTTAGAATCCTTCCATACCAAATTATTACTTATTAATTTCTTTCAGCTCTGATAAAGGTAATGACTTAGGACTTTTGTAAAAATCCTTCAGTTACTTCTCTTTATAATTTCGCTTTCTCCATATGTATTCCTAAATAATATACAGTTTTATCTGATTTTAAATGTAAACAAATGACATTATACTGTATATATTCTGTATGGCTTCTCTTGCTCAATCATTTGTGAGATCCATTCATGCTAATATGTGTAAATGAAGTATATTTCTCTTCATTACTATTTAGCATTCAGTTACATGAAAATACCATATTTAGAAATCCATTCCAGTGCTGTGGAATATTTGGATTTTTGCAGTTTGGGGTGTAAGAAATAATGCCACTGTGAACAATCATGCACGTTTCTCCTGATAGATATGTTAAAAGTCTTGTCTAGGTACATTTTTAGGAGTAGAATTGCTGGGTTATAGAATGTGTGTACCTTTAACAATTGCATATGCGAAACTTTCTCAAAGCAATTGTGTCTTTTACTTTCCCACCAGCTGTGTATCAGAGTCCTGTTGCTTCGCATCCTTACCAATACTTGGTATTTTAAATTTCTGTTGTGTGTGTGTGTGGACACTGAAGTTTTAATTCAAATATCCCTGATTGAAGTTTAGCATAATTTTATGTGTTTTTTAGCCATTTGAATTTCTCTTTTTGTGTAGTGTCTAACATGTCTTGCTTAGTTGTCTATAGTATTATCTTCTTATATTGATTCCTAGGAATTCTTTGTAATACATTCTGGACACTCGTCCTTGATTATGTGGCTTGTAAATATCTTCTTCCACTGTGCGGTCTATACTTCTCTCTCTGTATAATGTGTTTATGATTGCTTTTTTGATAAACCAAAGCTTTTAATTTTAACAAATTCTAATTCATCACTTTTTTCTTTAGTCATATGAAATTCTTCTCTTCCAAAAAGACATTATCATATATTATTTCCTATATTACTACACTTAATGCTATTCATTTCTCTCTAAGTACTGTTTTAGGTGAATCCCACACATTATAATATATAGTATTTGTCATTATTTAGTTTAAAATATTATTTATTATTTTTTATTGTTGTATTTTTGAGACAGAGTCTTGCTCTGTCACCCAGGCTAGAGTGCAGTAGCATGATCTCGGCTCACTGCAACCTCCGTGTCCCAGGTTCAAGCAATTCTCCTGCCTCAGCCTCCTGAGTAGCTGGGATTACAGGCACGTGCCACCATGCCCAACTAATTTTGTATTTTTAGTAGAAAAGGGGTTTTGCCATGTTGGCCAGGCTGGTTTTGAACTCCTGACCTCAGGTGATCTGCCTGCCTTGGCTTCCCAGAGTGCTGGGATTACAGATGTAAGCCACCCTGTCTGGCCTAAAGTATTATGTTTTATTTTGATTTCTTCATTGATCCAAATGTTGGTTAGAAACATGTTTGTTAATTCTCAGTAGAATAGGATCTTTTAGCTATCTTTTTGTTATTATTTTCTAGTTAGATTGCATTGTGTCTAGAAAACATAGTCCTTACGATTATACCTTTTGAAATGTTGAGATGTACTTAATTGGCTTAGTATATGCCAATTTTCAAAAAGATTAATTTGTGGTTAAAAGCATATTTAACAATCATTGGTGCAGTGTCTCTATATATGCATATTTATTATGTCACTTTTCTTAACTATGTTCTTCAAATCTTACAGTCTTACTATTTTTTAATCGGTCTGCTTATTCTGTCAGGTGCTGAGAAAAGCATATTAAAACCTTTCATTATGATTGCGGATTTGCCAGTTTTTTTTCTTCTGGTTCAGTTCAATTTTCGCTTCCTATAAATCTTTTTCTAAAGAATAAGTCTTCAGGCTGGGTGTGGTGGCTCATGCCTGTAATCCCAGCACTTTAGGAGGCTGAGGTGAGCAGATCATCTGAGGTCAGGAGTTCAAGACCAGCCTGGCCAAACGTGGTGAAACCCCATTTCTACTAAAAATGCAAAAATTAGCCAGGTGTGGTGGCACACACCTATAATCCTAGCTACTTGGGAAGCTGAGGCAGGAGAATCACTTGAACCCAGGGGACGGAGGTTGCGGCGAGCTGAGACTGCACCACTGCCCTCCAGCCTGGGCGACAGAGTGAGACTCCATCTGAAAAAAAAAAAAAGTAAATCCTTAGATGAAAGTAAAATAGCTACCTTATTGTATATTTATCTTATGACATATTAAAACTTTTATTATTATGAAGTGATGACCCCTATATCTAGTCATGTTTTTGTCTTGAAGTCTGTTTATTTCTTTTGTTTAGAATTTGCATGGTATGATTTCTAAAAATCTTTTTATGACGTAAGTGTATGTGTCTCCTAATGTTACTTATATTACTTGTAAACAGCCTATATTTGGACTTCCTTGCCCCTCATTTCATAGTATGTCTTTTAACTGGAGTATTTCGTCCATTTACATTTTATGTACTTACCCCCATATTTGGATTACATCTACCAATTGGTTTTGTACTTTCTGTGTGCTCTAACCATTCTGTTTTCTTTCTCTCATTCTTTGCATTTTGCCTAAGTATTTTTTATTGTATTTTTACCTCTACTCATTTGTGGTTATATTCTCTATTTCTTTTTTCATTTACCAATTAACTTACGAATTATAACGTGTAAACTTCTAAGCCTAAAGTTAATCTATGTTACTTTTCCTCCAGATTATGTAGACCTTAGGATCCTTGAATTCCATTGGCCTACCCCAACCACATAATGTGTTGGTGTTCTTAATTTTAAAACTTGAGGTTGAATTTTTGCCTTATGAAAATGCCCATTCAACCCTCTTTTTTGAATTAAATTTTACTGGGTGAAGAATACCGTATTGGCAGATATTTTTCTATCATACATCAAAGAAATTATTCCATTGCTTTTTTTTTTTCTAGTCTTCCTCATGAAAATGTAGCTGTCAATTTACCAGTCACTTTTCAAAGGTAATTTGCCCTTTTTTTTTTCTTCTGCATATATGTAAGATTTTTTTCATTTATCCTTGGTAATGTTCTACTTATTAAAATTTGTCTAAATAGGACCTTTTTGTTTATCTTCCGTGGCATTTGTAGGGAATCTGGAATATGTAACACATCTTTCATCAGTTCTGGAAAAGTCTCAGCCATTATCTCCTCAAATGTTGCTTTTGGCTTATTCTTCTTTTTCCTTGAACTCCAACTAGATTCCACATCTTTTAACCACGCCTATGTATTTTTTATTTCTTCGCTTTATTTGCATGCTAGATAATTTCATGTTTTTCACAACTACCTATTCACTAGTATCTAATATTAGACCTATCATTGAATGTTTGTTATATTTTTTATTTCTAGAAGTTGTTTGGTTCTTTCTAGAGCTACTAGGTCCTTTTGTATAGTGCCTACTCCCTGACGATGTTTTTAAGCTTGACTTTAAGTAGTTTATCTTCTTCCCTCTTTTTCAAAGTTGACTTTATTTGTTCAAGGGACTTTTAATTTTTTCATATAAATTTAGACTAAGTTGATCAAGTTATTTAAGTACACTGGAATTTTAATAGAAATTACATTAAATATATATGTTAATTTGAAGAGAAATGACACCTTTAAAATACTAAACCATCCCACACAAGAGTATAAAATGTCTCTCCCTTGATCTGTGTCATTGTCTGTGTCCTTTATCAAGTTTTAAAGTTTTCTCTATGAAGGGCTTGTGTATTTTTGGGGTAATTCCTAGATATTTATGATTTTGTTACTATTATTTTAAAATTTGTTATTGTTAAAGCAGAGAGATACTGTTGATTTTTATAAAATAACCTTGTATCTGGCAACCTTGCTGAACTCTTTTAGGTCAAATAATTTATCTGTTGGTTCCCTTGGTTGTTCTAGGTAGATGATTTTATTATCTGCAAAAAAAAAAAAAATGATAGATTCTTTCTCCCCTTCTGATACTTACATCTCTTGTTTTTCGTCTTTCATAGCATTGGCCAATGTCTTTAGTATGTCTTAAACGTAGCAGTGAAAATCTGCATCTTGTCTTTTTCCTAATCTTAGAGCAAATACATCTAAAGTTTCTCTGTTAAATAAAATGTTTGTGGTAGATTTTTGGTATAGAATTTTTACCAGATTAAAGAAGTTCCTTTCTACTCATAATTTGCTCTGAGTTTAAAAAAAGTCATAAATAAGTATTGAACTTTATGAAACACATTTTTCTGCATCAACTGAGATAATGAGATAAATTTTCTCCTTTGGTTTATTTTTTCTCTCCAGCTTTATTGAGGCATAATTGGCAAATAAAAATTGTATATATTTAAGGTATGTAATGTGATACTTTGTTATGCATATGCATTGTGAAATGATTACCATAACCAAGCTAATTTGCATATCCCCTCAGAGAGTTGTCTTTTGAGTGTGCATATGCATCTGTTAATAATCAAGATCTACTCTCTTAGCCAGTTTTAATTTCATATACATTGTTATTAGCAATAGTCATCATTCTGTATCTCAGGTCTCTAGAACTCACTCATTTAATAACAAAGTTTATGCCCTTTGACCAACATCTCCCCATTTTCCCAAGCTCTTGATTCCTGGTAACCACCCTTCTATGCTAAGTGAAAGAAGCCAAACACAGAAAGACCAGTGCTGCATAGTTTTACTTATATGTCAGATTTTTAAAAGTACAATTCATAGAAACAGAATAGAAGGATAAGGTGGTTCTTTTGCTTATTAATAGGACAGATTACATCGGTAGGTATTATGTTATTCCACCATACTTTTGTTCCTGGTATAAACCTCATTTGATTGTGATATGTTTTTTTAAAAAAATACATTGTTGGGCCGGGCGCGGTGGCTCACGCCTGTAATCCCAGCACTTTGGGAGGCCGAGGCGGGTGGATCACGAGGTCAAGAGATCGAGACCATCCTGGTCAACATGGTGAAACCCCGTCTCT
>NW_016107358.1:4591667-4595716 GCF_001604975.1 Cebus imitator | reverse complement strand
AAAAAAAAAAAAAAAAAAAAAAAATACATTGTTGGACTTATTTAGTGAATACCTTATTAATGAGCTTTACATCTACATTCATGAGTGAAACAAACCTGGACTTTTCTCCTACTGCGATTATCTGGCATTGGAATCAGTGTCACCCTAGCGTGTGGATGGAGGCGGGGCCACTCTCTTTCTGGAAAACTTTATATGCAATAAAAAGTAACCATTTTTTAAAAGTTTGAAAATTACCTGAGAATTTGGGAGATGGGAAAATGTTATTATTTCAATTTCTTTAATAGCTACTGATATACTCAAGTTCTCTATTTCTTCTTGGGTCAGTTTTGGAATTATGTATTTTTCTAGGAAATGTCCCTCTTAGCGTTGTTATTTTTAGTGTGCTTCTTACGGTTTAATTTTAATCATTGTAGTTGTTTCCCTTTTATTGTGTACTTGCTCATTTGTATCTTTTACTCTTGATAAGTTTTACTAGAGGTCCTCCTAACTCATCTTTAAAAGAATCAGTCTTCTGGTTTGTTACTCTTCTCTGTTTTTATTTCTATTGTTTTCTCGTCTGTTGTTATCTGCTCTTTTTTATTTTTATTTTTTAAATCTCTTTGGGCTTATTCTGATGCTCTTTTTCCAGCTTTTGAGTTAAATACTCATTTGTTTTTAACCTTTTTGTTTTCTTGATAAATGCGTTTTTCCTAAATGCTTTGGCTGTATCACATTTTGATATGTGCTTTTGTTACCATCAATGCTTAGTAGTTCCTGCTTTTTATGTGCTTTTTAAAAACCCAGTTATTTAGTAAAATTTAATATAGTTTCCAAGCATATGAGATACTTTCATTACTTATTGCTAACTTTTTGCAACATGAGCAGAGAAACAGTCTGTACAATATTGTTCCTTTTGAATTTATTGGGGTTTACATGAAGGTCTAATTGGACTTGCCTTATGGCTGAAAACTGCATCCAGATTTCATGAGTGTTCTGTATGTACTTATCCATTTCCCTTTGTTCTGTTTTATATGTTTTGAGTCAGTGATACTAGATGCATCAGGAAGTGACTCTTCATCTCTAGTAATTCTTTTAACTTAGTTTATGTCAATAAAGTAACACTAGTTTTCTTTTGGCTAATACTTACCTGATACATTTTTTTCCCCATTCTTTAACTTTCATTAACTTTCAATCTTTTTTTTTTTTTTCCAATCCTTGTGAATTGCTGGCTAACACATAAAGAGCTTATACCTGGATTAAAAAAAATATCATCTGACAATTTCTTTTAATAGGAGCAATTAATCCATTGGGCTTCCACTGATATATTTGGATTGAATTTTCTTGTCTTTGTCCCAGTCTCATCCTTTTATTCTTTCTGCTCTTGCCTTCATTTAGATTTATAATTTTTAATCATTTCCCTCCTTTTCCTAGTTTGAAAGTTATTATCTATATTTCTCTATAATATCTAGTTATATTAATATCTAGCTATTATATATATTCCTATTTCTAAAATTAACCCTAGAAATTTTAACACATACACTTTTAAAAGTTTCAAGTTAATTTTTTCACCATATCCCAAACAGCAGAAGGACCTTTGAACGCTAACTTAAATCACCACATTTCTGAACATTTAGTTTCCAAACATATGGGTTATTTAAAGCTGTCCTTTGATCACCTTTTGCTAACTTTGTGCAACATGGTCAGAGAAACACAGTCTGTACAATCTTGTTTGTTTAGAGTTTATTGGGGCTTATATTATGGCCCAACTGGACTTGCCTTATGACTGAAAACTGTATCCAAATTCATGAGTGTTCTGTGCCACCCTTGTTCCATTTAGCTGCTTCTCTAGTTTTTTTTTTTTCTTTAATTCATAAAATTTTTTTTTTGTTGGTGTTACTTTACTCAGTGTTTCATTAGACTTACACCCAGATTTAATCATTTTGCTCAATTCCTTTTTGCGCCTTTCCTCCTGGTATCACTGTCCCTTTGTTCTTTTTGCCTGAATTACTTTAAAAAATATTTTTAGCATTTTCATTAGAGGATTATGTTTCTTTTGAAAAATACAGTCTAAGGTCCAATCGGTCTTGTCTTTTTGTAGTGTGATCAGCAGGAGCCCTTCCCTTAACTAGAGCCTCTTTTCCAGCACTCCAACAGAAGCCAGGAGAGAAGAGGCTTGTGTTAGAGGGACCCTCAAATAGAGACAGGGATCAGGCAGCTGGTGCAGGGAAGTGGTCTTGTTGAGAGACTGCTGCACTGAGACATCAGCGAAGGAGGGCTCAGGCTTGTGAGAGTCCAGTAAAGCCAAGAAGAGAGCATTGCCCGATAGCCTCCTTCTGTCTTGGCAGGTCCAGGAGTTATCTCGCAGCCTCCATGCCCAGAGTGCTTGCTGGGGGCTGCATCAGTTTAGGGGTACAATATTTTGAAGTTTTGTTTTGAGGTGGAGTTTCACTCCTGTTGCCCAGCCTGGAGTGCAATGGCATGATCTAGGCTCACTGCAACCTCCACCTCCCCAATTCAAGAGATTCTCCTGCCTCAGCCTCCCAAGTAGCTGGGATTACAGGCAGGCACCACCACACCCAGCTAATTTTGTATTTTTAGTAGAGACAGGGTTTCTCCATATTGGTCAGGCTGGTCTCAAATTCCCGACTTCAGGTGATCTGCCCACCTCGGCCTCCCAAAGTGCTGGGATTACAGGTGTAAGCCATTGCACCTGGCCTGAAGTTTTAATATTACAGATTCCGCCAGTGTCCTTAAAGGGTCCTGTTACCTTCTCTGGCTTCCATGGGGCCCTCAATGTGAGGCTGATCTCAAGACCAAGCAAGACAGGAGCCTATGCTGGCTGGAGAAGAGCAGGTATTAGCCAGCCACCTGTGCTCAGCATTTTGTAGGGTTCCTCTGAAGCGACCTACATCAGCTGGTGGAAGGGAGCTTCACTGAACTGTGATGATTTGGTGAGATACTGATGTGAGGCTGCATGTGACGATGTATAATAAACACTTATTCCTCATTTGCTGCTGATGCTGCTACTGTAGTGTCCTACTGATTCCTAAAGCAGCCTTCACCAAATGTCAGCTTGTATTTTTAAAAATTATTGTTATTTCTGTCTACCCCTAAGAGTCATATCAGCTTGTGTTTTAATGTTTACCCTGGAGCTTTTGATGTATTATGCTCCCACAGCTATAAGCAAGAAAGATGGTGGTGGTGGTGAGACCAGGGTCTTACTCTGTCATCCAGTCTGGAGTGCAGTGATGCAGTTTTGGGTCGCTGCAGCCTTCCATCTCCCAGGCTCAAGTGATCCTCCTACCTGTCTCCCAAGTAGGTGGGACTACAGGGGTATGCCACCACACCCAGCTAATTTTTGCAGAGACAGGGATTCACCACATTGTCCAGACTGGTCTTGAACTCTTGGGCTCAAGCAATCTGTCACCTCAGCCCCGCAAAGTGCTGGGATTACAGGTGTGAGCCACCACACCCAGCCAGAGGATACCTTTAAGATACTGTATTTTGGCCTCATGTACTTTCTTGGAGAGGCCTCCAGAATCAGGAAGGAGTCAGGAAGATAGCTCTTTCCTAGCTCAGTGCCTGGCATATAGACGCACTCCATAAGTATTTGTCAAGGGAATGGAGTAAGAAACGTAGAAAACCCAACATTTAGGGCTGGACACGATAGTTTATGCCTGTAATCCCAGCACTTTGGGAGACCAAGACAGGAAGATTGCTTGAGCCCATGAGTTCAAGACCAGCCTGGGCAACATAGTGAGACCCTGTTTCTACAAAAATTACTGAAATGCTAGCCAGGCATGGTGGCATGTGCCTGTGTTCACAGCTACTCTGGAGGCTGACATGGAAGTGCTTGAGCTTGGGAGGACGAGACTGCAGTGAGCTGTGATTGTGCCACTGCATTCCAGCCTGGGTGACAGAGCAAGACCCTGTCTCAAAAGAAACAAAACGAAAAAACCCAACATGTAATGATGAAACTCTGCATGATTTTGTATTTAAGTAAGCCTTTATATGTAGTCATAAGTAAATATTATCAATTGAATGATCCTTTTTTTTTTTTTTTTTTTTTT
>NW_016107358.1:4583030-4591557 GCF_001604975.1 Cebus imitator | reverse complement strand
ACCCAGCTAATTTTTTTGTATTTTTAGTAGAGACGGGGTTTCACCATGTTGGCCAGAATGGTCTTGATCTCCTGACTTCGTGATCCACCCACCTTGACCTCCAAAAGTGCTGGGATTACAGGCGTAAACTACCATACCTAGCCCCAAGTTATCCATTTTTATTTTTATTTTTTACTTATTTTATTTTTTTGAGACATAATTTTACTCTGTTGCCCAAGGTGGAGTGCAGTGGCATGATCTCGGCTCACTGCAACCTGTGCCTCCTGGGTTCGAGGAATTCTCGTGCCTCAGCCTCTTGAGTAACCAGGATTACAGGTGCCTACCACCATTCCTGGCTAATATATATATGTATGTATGTATGTATATATTTTGTATTTTTAGTAGAGATGGTGTTCCACCATGTTGGCCAGGCTGGTCTCAAATTCCTGACCTCAAGTGATCTGCCTGCCTTGGCCTCCCAAAGTGCTGGAATTCCAGGCGTGAACCACTGCACCTGGGAGTTATCCATTTTTAATTGCATTAATCTATGCAAAAGATATTTAGTAGTCCCCATCAGACTGAGCAATTCAACAGTTAAGATAGTCTTTAAACTGTCAACTCTTAGCACTTAATAAACATCGGTAAAGTAAACAAAGTACTTGCACTGGGAAGGTGCTGTGAAAACCATGTGGAGGATCTCTCTCGTGGTTTTCTGTTCTTGCTCAGTGAAGACTGTTGGCCTTTATCATTGTTTACCACAGGGTGTCACTTCAGAGCAAGGTTTCGAAAAATGCCTTAACTTAGGGGAACTTGGCTGTTCACTATAGGATTAGTTCTGGTCTGGCATTAAACACTGTTTTTACCAGAACTTTTGTAAGTTGAAAAATATAACACAGTTGCCAAACACACGTTCACTGAAACTTGTGCCCAGTCAGCCACCCAAGATAAGTTCAGAAACTCCTCAGATTGTACAAGTCTTCACTTTTCGTGGAAATGAGGAAAGCCGGGTTCTTGGGAGAGCAAGAGCACACCCCCTCTACAGCCACCAACATACACACACAGATTTCACATTCTTTTAAGATGACTTGACTATGTTTGTGTTTACTTCTGAAGTGTTTTGCGTATGTAGTTTTAACCTTTTATGAGAACGTTGAAACCTGCTAGTGAAAAGTGGCATTTGGTTACCATGGAAACTAAACTGAGCCCAGACCATCACTTAAGACCTGCAGCCTCTCCTGACAAAGTATGGGTTCCTTTGCAGGAGTCTGTGCTCTCTGGGGAGCCATGCTTTTGGTACAGGTTGAGAACTTTACCAGCACTGCCACTACAATGGAGGTCTCTAAAAGTTGAGTGATTTCCATGTCGCTGAAGTCATCCATCTGGATGATCCCTTGTTAGTAGGTTCACAGATTATGTGTAATTCATTCAAGGGCTGACCAGGTTATTTACACAATGCTCCTGGATTTCTGTCTTTGGTGAATGTAACTAGTGTCTGTGCTGACAGGTGCCTTGCTTCACCCCAGGTACGCATGGTGGTGGAACATTGAAATTCAAGGCCATGCTTTGGGCTGTTGCTACAAATTTGCCACCAAGAAAAAGAAAGTTCCAGAAGGGGCAGAATAGGCAGTAAGGAAAAGAAACACTGTTATTGTTGATCACTGCCTAATTGAGGCGAGGTGGAATTTTATTTTATTTTTTTAAGATTGAGTCTTGCTTTGTCACCAGGCTAGAGTGTGGTGGTGTGATCTTGGCTCACTGCAGCCTCCACCTCCTAGGTTCAGGCAATTCTTCTGCCTTAACCTCCCGAGCAGCTGGGACTACAGGTGCGTGCCACCATGCCCAGCTAATTTTGTGTATTTTTAGTAGAGTTGGGGTTTCACCATGTTGGCCAGTATAGTCGATCTCCTTCGTAATCCGCCTGCCTCAGCCTCCCAAAGGACTGGAATTACAGGTGTGAGCCACCATACCCAGCCTGGGTGGAATCCTTTTTAAGTGGTTTCTTTTAGCCCTGACTGGGGTATGGATACCACAGAAGATACAAACATGAGTATTGTTTGCCTTGAGGCTGAAAGAAAAAGATAGAGTTGCAATTGGGCTTTTTTAATTATTATTTTTAAAAATCTTTGCCCTTGAAATAATGGGATCCCCCAAGAAAATATCCATCCAAACCTTCTAAACAAATGAACACACCTAAGTGCAATGGGAAGAAAAGAGGTACTAGCCCCTATGAGGTGCCTCTCACAAGTAAGAGCATTTCTTAATTTTCTTTTTTATTATGGAGATGCTAGATATCGGCTGTTTCTTTTTGTTATATGTAAATTTTCAGTGCTATAAAAGAAGTAGCACTTGAATATAAATTTCCTCAGCAAGGCAATTTACTTCTATAGAAGGGTGCGGCTCACAGATGTAACAATGGTGAGCACACACCTGGACAAGGGATGGGAAGGAGTTCTTATTCCTGATGGAGGTAGCCCCTACTGCTGTGACGTTCCCGTATTGGCTAGGGTTAGACCACACAGTCTAGCCTAATTCCGATTGGCTATTTTAAAGGCAGCAGGGGTAAGAGCCAGAGTGGTGGGATGGGTAGTTTGGAGGGAAGGATAGGTCAGAGCAGGTAGCCAGGGGTGACCTAGGTCAAAGCAGGTGACTGGAGCAGGGGACCAGGGGGATAGATGTGAACTACTGATTGGAACTGGTGGAAAAGGTTGTTTACTGAAACTACAAGGAAGTTAAACTTTAAAATGGAGGACAAAGAACTGAGCATACTGACATACTGATTCTTTGAAGAGAAACTTGGAGTTCACTATGTCTTACATTTTCTAAGTTCTGCAGAGTGAGAATGTAATCTCTAATGAATTTTTCAGTTTATGAAAATACTATTAGAGAATACAAATTAGGGTGTTCCCATGAGGTCTGTCCGTAATAGTTGTTACTAGTTACTGTTATTACTAGTTTAGTCCTTTCTGCTCTGGGATTATCCCTTTTCTCTCTCAACTGGTATTTCTTACTGCTCTCATTTATCATTTTCTTTTTTTTCCCCCCAAATTTGTATATTTATAGCTTCCTCCAAAAGATAGTTTTATCTGATCTTAAAATGCTAAATGTATTAATTTGTATTTGTTTGTTTACATAGTGGATATTTGGGTCTCTAAATCTTGTGATGTTTCTCTACCCTCACCACTGGGAGAATTAGAATAAGAGAATTGAAATAAATTCTTACCGATTGTATTAAGATCTCCATTGGGCATATCGGGTGTTTTATCTGTAGGAGCTTGGGTATTCTGTGTATTCATCTATTCATTTATTGAACAAATGTTTATTGAGTGTCTGCATGTGCCAGACACTTCTGTAGCTATCAAGGGTACGGTAGTGAAGAAAACAAAATGCCTGCCCTCATTAGACTTTACCCTCTAGTGTGGGAGATGGACGATGAACAAGTAAACGTATAGAATGTTGTATGTGATAAAGGACAAGTAAAACATGTAGTATGTTGTATGTGATAAAGGCTGAGAAGAAAATTAAGCTGGGAAGTGAGGGAGGCTGCACTGAAATTTAAGGTTGGATGGATGGAGAAATCCTTGGTGCAGATCTATGGGGGAAGTGCCCTGGTTAGAAGGATTCTGTCTCAGGTGCAAAGGCCTTGAGGTGAGAACGTGCCTGGGATGTCTGAGGAACTACAAGGAGACCAGGATAGCAGGAGCAGAGTGCAGGAAGGGTCGCTTGCCCCTTTACCTCTCACTGTCTGCCAGGCGCATCGCCCTGTCTTTTGCACTTAGTAACATCCACATATTCATGGAATGAATTAGTGAAATTGGATTCCAGAACTTTCAGAGAGAAAAATCAACAGCAACTAGATAGGCATGTGACAAAACAGGAGAGGTCAGATGATGTCATAACTAAGGGCATGGTGGTGGAGAGAGAGTGGTTTAGGTGGGAGGGGGTAGAAGGAGTGGGGTTTGAAATGGAGATGTCACATAGTTGGAGACGCAAGTTGGCTCTTGAGAGAGCTCAGGCAAGAGAGATTTGGTGGGGACAACTGAAGGCGAAGGATTTAGGATTTCCTCCAGGGAGATGGTATTGGGCAGGAACTCACAGAGAGTGAGGGACTCGTTCTATAGGCAGAACCTTGAGGATGAAGTAGGCAGCAAAGAAAAGCAGGAGTTGAGCGTAAAGCCAGTGCTCTGTGGCCCGTGGCGGTGCGTTGATAAGATTAGGAGGATCCAGATGAGGACCAGACAGACACGTCTGCAGTAAAAGTGAACATCAGAATAGAAAATATGTACTGTTATGCTGAACGGAAATGAGGGTCTATGTTGGGGGCTCTCGAAGTCACTTGAGCTGTGAGGAGGCAAGATGGGCTCGTTTGTGATGTAGCCTTCAGCGTAGTGCTGATGTGCCCGTGTTACCAGCACATGGCACACTCCGGGGTGTGAGCTGAAGCTCTTCCAAAGGCCCATCTGCCTGGAAACCCTGATGTCTGGCTGTTTAGCTCAGAGCCCTGCGATCGTTGTTTTCACGTCTACCATTAGGCTTCATTTAGGAACGCTTTGCTTAGTGAGCGCTCTGTGCTAAGCAGAGTGTTGCTGAACGTAACTGAGCTCATCAAAGGGATGCCTGCTCCCATGGTCAGTATCAACAGGCACTGTGGTTTGATAACTTGGGCTGTGCCTAGTCAATGCACCAAATCATAACTCATTAGCCACGGGCAGGGAACAAACTTCAGTTGCTACTCGTCAAGGTTAGATATTAACTACCAAAAAATGAACAAGGTAATTTTGGGTCAAAAGGAAATGTGCTCTGTTTGTCTTTAGACATACTAGAAGGTGGTTTTGCTAAGTCAAAACAGTCAAGATTGGAAGAAGCGGTTGCTCCGGGATCCTCTGTCTCAGTAACAGAAGGAAGAATGTTGGCAGGTAATGTCATGCACCCCAGCCTGTGGTTCAAGTAGGAGTGGGAGGAAATGGTCAGCACAGGCTGTACCAACATGAATTGCATGTTGGGAGGTGTAGTTTTAAGATCTGAGTAGCTGCAAAATCCTACAACGAAGCTTTTTGTACTTTCAGAGACAAGTAAATTGTTGCAGAAATTATAGATAAAAGCAAGTGCCATTATCCCCTAGCATTTTTATTTCTTCCTCTTAACTCTTCCTTCTGGCAATTTCAGGGCCCAAGGGAAGTGAGGGAGGCTGTACTGAAATTTAAGGTTAGATGGATGGAGAAATCCTTGGTGTAGATCTAAAGTTATAGATCTCTGATATAGTTGATGGTTATTAACCAAATTTTTGTGTTAGAAATACATAATCTATGCTGATTCAGAAGAATGATCTGGAATGTCTGCATTTTTGAGGCTGGCCTTCTGGACAAATGGTACCTTGCATTTTGAAACAGAGGGCTCCAACACAACAGATTAGAAAGCATTGATTCCAGGGCCGGGCACGGTGGCTCATGCCTGTAATCCCAGCACTTTGGGAGGCCGAGGTGGGCGAATCACCTGAGGTCAGGAGTTCGAAGCCAGCCTGACCAACATGGAGAAACCCCATCTCTCCTCAAAGTACAAAATTGGCTAAGCCTGGTGGCGCATGCGTGTAATTCCCGCTACTCAGGAGGCTGAGGCAGGAGAATCGCTTGAACCTGGGAGGAGAGGTTGCGGTGAGTCAAGATCACGCCATTGCACTCCAGCCTGGGCAACAAGAGCGAAACTCTGTCTCAAAACAAAACAAAACAAAACAAAAGCATTGATTCCAGACAGCCTGGGTTTGAATCCTGGAGCTGCTGGTATGAACTCGTACAACTTAAGCATGCTCTGTTAAACAGGAATCCTGACAGTACCTACTTCACACAATTTTTGTGAGAATTAAAAGAATTGATGCATGCAAATCCCTCAGGACAGCACCAGACCCCTTGCAAGCCCTGTGAAGACTGGAACCCAGAAGCGATTACACCAGGGTGCCCCAGAGAAATACCTTAGCCATATGTCCTCCTTAGAGCCTCTTACACCTTGGCCTGCTTCTTAGACAAAATGTCAATTACCTTGATTTAAAGCGCAGGGAAGGTTTTGATGAAATGAGCACTTGCCAGAGAGTGAGATTATGGCCGGGCAGTCAGCGGGGCTTCCACGGTTCGCGTCTGTGCTTCCAACTAACATCCTCTGGGCAACTGATGAATTGAGCACTTTGTTAGTTTTATTCAGTGTTTTATTTTTGTTTTCCAGAAGGCATTTCTACTTCATCCCTGGAAGTTGTGCCAGAGAACTTGAATGGTTCTGCCATTCTCTTAACCTTGGAAGACTTCACTAGAGAATTGAAAAGAAAATCCGAGGTAATCGTCCACGAAACTTAAAACATGAGGCTGTTCTAAGTCTGGAGGACATTATGCTAAGTGAAATAAGCCAGACAATACCACATGGTCGTACGTATATGTGAAATCCAAAAACAGGTGAACTCAGAAACAGAGTAGAAAGGTGATTACCAGGGGTCAGGAGTGTGGGAAATGGGAGATGATGAACAGAGCATGCAGACTTTCAGTTACAAGTTAGTAAGTTCTGGAGACCTAACATACAGCGTGGTGACTACAGTTAGTAATAAAGTACTGTATACTTGGTATTTGCTAAGAGAGTGTATCTAAAGTCCTACCACCCCCCCAAGAAGGTAATTATGTGAGATAAATGAATATGTTAATTTGCTTGATTGTGGTCCTCATTTAAAAAAAGGTTTTTGGCTGGGCACGGTGACTCACACCTGTAATCCCAACACTTTGGGAGGCCAAGGTGGGCGGATCAAAAGGTTGCTAGTTCGAGACCAGCCTGGCCAATATGATGAAACCCCATCTCTACTAATAATACAAAAATTAGCCAGGCATGGTGGCGTGTGCCTGTAGTCCCAGCTACTTGGGAGGCTGAGGCAGAATAATTGATTGAACCCAGGAGGCGGCGGAGGTTATAATGAGCTGAGGTCGTGCCATTGCACTCCAGCCTGGCAACAGAGCAAGATCTCACTATGTTACCTAGGCTGGTCTCAAACATCTGGGTTCAAGTGATCCACCTGCCTTGGCCTCCCTAAGTGCTGGGATTACAGGTGTGAGCCCCCAGGCTTGGCCTGTGGTAATCATTTGACAATGTATCTGTATATTGATCATGTGTATACCTTAAATACACAACACATTTGTTTTTAGTTTTTTAGAAACAGAATCTTGTTCTGTTGCCAAAGCTGGAGTGCAGCAGTGCAATCATAGTTCACTCTAACCTTGAACTCCTGGGCTCAAGTGATCCTCCCACCTAAGCCTCCCGAGTAGCTGGGACTATGGGTGCATGCCACCACACCTGGCTAATTTTTAAAATTTGTTTTAGAGATGAGGTCTTGCTATGTTTTCCAGGATGGTCTTTACACTTCCGGCCAAAGGTGATCCTCCTGCTTCAGCCTCCCAGATAGCTGAGATTGCAGGTGTGAGCCACCAACCTGGCCTGATTTTTATTTGTCAATTGTACATCAACAAAGCTGAAAAAGAAGAAAGAAAGAAAAGCTAGCTCATTATGAATTGAAAGTAACAAGTTCGTATTATTTATCAATGCTCTTGTTAGCCTTCGTATGTGAAGATGCTCCTGAGTGTTTGGGGATGGGGGGATTTGTCACTGATTTCAGTGTCTTTGTGAATTGTGGTTTGTATTTATAAGACAGCTATTCCATGTCCATTTGCCCCACTGGGACCAAGTGGACCTATGTATACATCATACTGATGGTTTGGTTTCATTGGCAGCATTTTCAGATAACTGAACTACCAGAAAGCAATGATTTGATCACAGTAATAGACAGGGAGAAGGGGAAGGAGGGAACCAAGTGGACTAGAGAGGAGTCTGGGGCCGGGCATGGTGACTCACGCCTGCAGATCTCAGCACTTTGGGAGTTTAAGGCAGGAGAATCGCTTGAGGCCAAGAGTTCAAGATCGGCCCGTGCAACATAACGAGACCCTGTCTCTACATAAAATGTTTTTAAAAATCAGCCAGGCATGGTGACGTACACCTGTAGTCCCAGCTACTCAGGAGGCTGAGGTAAGAGAATCCCTTGAGTCCAGCAGCTCAAGGTTACATGTAGTGAGCTATGATCATTCCACTGTGCTCCAGCTTGGGCAACAGAGCAAGAACCTGTCTCTCTCTCTTTTTTTTTTTTTTTTTTTTTTTTAAAGGAGAGGAATCTGAGACAAATATGGAGGTGGACTGTGGGTTGGTGGTCAGCTGAGTGGTGGCAGAACTTTGAGACACTTTACATACAGCCCATCCCAAAATCTCATCTACAGGATAAATATTGGAACCATTTCAGCCTTCTCCTTTTTTGTCCCATTATTTATAAATCCCAAATGACTTATTGAGAAAACTATGTTACTCTAACCAACATTCATTTAACTAACTTAGATCTCCAGAGTCTTATTTTCTGTGATACCCGTGTAAGCCAATTTGTAATATAAATTTATTCATAGTATTCATTATATGTACTGGTAATATATTAGGCCATTTTTGAATTGCTATAAAAAAAAATCCCTGAGACTGGATAATTTTT
>NW_016107358.1:4557898-4582708 GCF_001604975.1 Cebus imitator | reverse complement strand
TCCAAAAAAAAAAAAAAAAAAAAACCTGGTTTAATTAGCTCAAGGTTCTGCAGCTGTATAGGAAGCATGGTACTGACATCTGCTTGGTTTCCAGGGAGGCCTCAGGGAGCTTTTACTCATGGTGGAAGGCCAAGAAGGAGCAGGAGCGTCACATAGGGAGAGGAGGAGCGAGGGGCGGGAGGTGCCACACACTTTCAAACAACCCAGGTGTCCTGACTCGCTATTGTGAGGACGGAATCAAGCCATGAGGAATCCGCCCCCATGACCCAGACCCCTCCCACCAGGCCTCACTCCCAACATCAGGGATTACGTTTCAACATGAGATTTGGGTGGGGACAAATAGGCAAAGTATATCAGGTAGCGTGAGTGTAAACTTTTCTATTTTAGCTTGTTCTGTATTGGTACTGAACCTGGCATAATACCTGAAAGGTGTGGAGGATGATGCCCGATCACACTTGTTTAGCACTCATGTTTGCTATGAATATCGTTATGTACCAGCAGCATCTTTTTAACACAAAGAATACCCTTGACTAATGTAATTATATTTAACCCAAATGTGATCATTTTGTTGTTGTTATGGTCTAGCTTAGGTGCAGAAAGAGTCCACTTAATTCAGAAAATGCAAAGAAAGCACTGGATTGCCTAATAAAACTTTTAAACCAGATACAACTGTACAGGTAAGTCTTAGATTTCAAAACAAGGCCATGGAAGTATGATGACTCACCAGCAATGTTTATCTCGTGATCACTGTGCTGAGGCCCTGAAGAGTTGGGGCCTGAGCAGCTGTGAGGATTGATGCATCGTTTAACCCTTCTGCGTTTCTGGTTATTCATTTATATAAGAAGGGTTTGAATTAGATGGTCCTTCTTAAGCCTCCTCATGGTCTACTGTGATACTAAAATACTGTTCTTAAAAAATTTATCCAATTATGAAGACAAGGCAAGCATGGATATGTATGTTTCAAATGCTGGATAAATGAAATATGCTATATCCATACAATGGTCTGTTAGCCTTAAAAAATAGTTAAATTCTGACACATGCTATACCATGGATGAACCTTGAAATCATTATGCTAAAGGAAAGAAGTCAGATGATAAGGGACAAATATTACATGACTCCAGTTATGTGAGGTGTACCTAGGATAGTCAAATGCATAGAAGCAGAGAGTGCAACAGAGGTTGCCAAAGATTGGGGAAAGGTGGAGTTTTTTGTGTTTTTTTGTTTTGTTTTTTGAGATGAAGTTTCCCTGTTGTTGCCCAGGCTGGAGTGCAATGGCATGATTTCGCCTCACCACAACCTCCGCCTCTGTGGTTTAAGCAGTTCTTCTGCCTCAGCCTCCCAAGTAGCTGGGATTACAGGCATGCACCACCATGCCCGGCTAATTCTGTATTTTTAGTAGAGACAGGGTTTCTCCATGTTGGTCAGGCTGGCCTCAAACTCCCGATCTCAGATGATCCACCCACCTCGGCCTCCCAAAGTGCTGGGATTACAGGCGTGAGCCACGCGCCCGGTCGGAGTTGTTTAATGGGTACAGAGTTTCTGTTTGGGATGATGGAAGAGTTCTGGAAATGGATAGTGATGATGGCTGCAAAACATTGTGGATGTACTTAATGCCATTGAATTTTATACTTAAAAATGGTTAAAAGGGTAAATTCTAAGTGATGTATATTTTACCACAGTAAGAAAACACCATACACACATTTGCATGTGTACACACACACACACACACACACACACCCTTATGACCATGTAACAAGAAATACAAAGGTACCAGGATTTCAGAGGGATGAGGAAGGGCAGTGGCGGGATGGGTTTCTGTAATGATTCGAATTAATTCAGAGTGATTACCATGGAAGTGCTTCCTGAGGGAGGTTTTAGAAACAAAGATTTGAATGGCACAGGGAAGCAGAGGTTGTTCCTTGGGGAGAGAATGACCTGCAAATGAAGGAGGAAGAAAAGAATGGTGAGTTGATTTGCTTAACTGAGACAAAAAGTTTCTCAGGATGGAATACATTATTTGAATAGAAATGTTTACTATTTTTCTAAGTCTGGTATGCATTCGATGTCCTTTGAATGTCCAGACAAGCCCATGAAGGACTTTGGATTTGTGGAATTCCCATGATCTCTCAGGGGCGCACACTTATCTGTGTATTCCTTCAGCAAATGCACACTGAGTAACATCAGATACCAGGCCCTGTGCTTGGTTTGAGAGTGAGGTGAGGACGAGTTTTAGGTGCTCTTCATGAAACATTTGACTTAAGAGAGGGGTCAAATGGCACATGCTGTACCATGGATGAAGTAGGATGAATAAATAGCATTTGACCTAACTCGAATCATTACAGAAACCCGTCCCGCCACTGCCCTTCCTCATCCCTCTGAGATCCTGGCACCTTTGTATTTCTTGTTACGTGGTCATAAGGGTGTGTGTGTGTGTGTGTGTGCACGTGCAAATGTGTGTATGGTGTTTTCTTATTGTGGTAAAATACACATAACATGAAATTTACCCTTTTAACTGTTTTTAAGTATGAAATTCAATGGCATTTTAGTAGCAATGATAGACAAGACAAACTATAAGCAAGCAAATAAGAAAATTAACAAATAAGCAAATATGACCAGTAGACAAAGAATAACGACTCTTCGAAATTTTAAAGCTAAAATGTAGATGTGGGAGAAGAGTGTATTAGCCCATACCTGACCACAAGCTTTCAGAGCCAGCTTAATGCAAGAGAAAGGGGAGCAAGTGGAAGGTAGGAAGGGATGGGGAGCCTCAGTCTCATCTTCCCTGGAGTCATCTGTCCTATTGTTCTCTACTGAAAAAAACCCAGCTTCCTCCATGCTGCTGTTGCAAGATGACCTGAGGCCGGTCGGGGTGGCTCACACCTCTAATCCCAGCACTTTGGCAGGCCTAGGAGGCAGGCGGGATCACCTGAGGACAAGAGTTAGAGACCAGCCTGGCCAACATGGTGAAACCCTGTCTCTACTAAAAATACAAAAAATTAGCTGGATGTGATGGCATGCACCTGTAGTCCCAGCTGCTCTGGAGGCTGAGGCAGGAGAATCGTCTGAATCTAGGAGGTGGAGGTTGCAATGAGCTGAGATAGCACCATTGCACCCCAGCCTGGGCAACAAGAATGAAACCCCATCTCAAAAAAAATAGCACCATTGCACCCCAGCCTGGGCAACAAGAATGAAACCGCATATCAAAAAAAAAAAAGAAGAAGAAGAAAGACACCTGAGAGTTGTTTGTTTAGTGAGGTTTCCAGGTTGAGGATGAGCAGCTAGGTTCGGTGGAGGGAAGAGAAGGGAGACACCACTTGTTCTCCTGACAAGAAATGTCTGGAGAAGAATCTGAAGTATCCTTGTAATCAGATGACTTATTAAGAATGTCTACGGTCACATCCAAGCCATCCCAATGATGTTTACTGCTTTTATGTTTATTAGACTCAGTAAACTAGAGCGCTTTCAAAATTTGGTTCTTCAAGAGTTGAGCAGTCTTAAGAAGGATCTTCAGGCCTTGGAACACCTTGAGGAGGAGGTTCTGGTAAGTTCTTTTTGTTTGGAATGTGTTCTGACTTTGGATCTTTCCAGGGAAAAATAACACTAACTTAAAGCTTTTGTTCAATCTTAGGAATTCTGGGAGAAACAGTCTGCTGATCTGAAAGCTTTCTGTGATCTGCAAATGCTGAGGTACTTTAAAAGGTGTTCTTTCTAGAAAAATCTTGGTTGAAGTATAAGGTAGTGTTTTAGTTTGGTGGTTGAACACACATAACTAGCGGAATAACTGCATTGTTCGAACCAGCCGCTTCTGTAGCACCTCCCTGAGGACAGAGTGAAGCTAACAATAGCAGACAAGAAGTGTAAATCTTGAAAAGCTTAATAGGGTCATGCAAATTTCTGTTTTATTAAAAATCCTGATTGTTTTATTTTTATTTTCTACTTTTTGAGACTGAGTCTTCTTCTATTGCTCAGGCTGGAGTGCGTTGGTGCGATCTTAGCCTACTGCAAACTCTGCCTCCCGGGTTCAAGTGATTCTCCTGCCTCAGCCTCCCGAATAGCTGGGATTACAGGGACACACCGCCACACCGGTCTAATTTTTGTATTTTTAGTAGAGACAGGGTTTCACCAAGTTGGCCAGGCTGGTCATGAACTACCTTGTGATCCACCAACCTCAGCCTCCCAAAGTGCTAGGATTACAGGCATGAGCCACTGCGCCCTGCCGATTGTTTTATTTTTAAGCAGTATTTTTAAAACTTAAAGTGATTGGATTTTGAGAAAAATGTTAGTTTTCTAAGTAAACCGTTGATTTTCAGCTACATACCAAATTGTGCTTTTGATAGACTATATTCTATTTATCTTACTCAGTATATATCTAATACAAATATGAGTAAAATGTATTTTACTCATTTACACATTTTTTTAAACAACAAATGGGTTGATCCTGCTACAGCTTCCTGTACTGTAATTCATCACTGCATCCTCTGGGGCTGCTCTTTCTATCCATTGGGGATATCATCCAATCTTCTGGAGCCTGAAGAAGGGGAGAGTGGAGTGTGGACTCCTCTCCTCTGCCCTGCAGGAAAATTCTAGTGTTCTTGTGTCACTCGAATAATCAAAAGAAGTCCCTATATAAATTTATAGTAGTTAAAGCTAACTATATATATATATATATATATATATATATATATATGTATATGTGTATATATATGTATGTATATATATATATATATATGTATTATGGTGGGTTCTATCTGCGAATATTTTTCATATTAAAAATTGAGACTGATTTTTAAAAATATATTTATTTTAAAATAAACTTTTTCATGTTGATATAAATAACACATTTTTATGAAAAATAACTAGACTTTTCACAGCAAAAAGCATGTGGGGAGAATAGCATTACTTCATGTTTTTGCAAATCTCTTTAATGTCTGGCTTAATAGAAGCTGGCTGGATTCTGTTACCTGTTTCTGGGTTGAATCTCTTGTGAGTCCTATAGACTTTGAGATATTCCACTGTACATTTTTGAGGGAGTAAGACTTTAAAAAGCAAATAATGTCTTAATGTTTTTATCATTATTACCAAAATAATTTTGACTTCACAGAACCTTTGGTTTCTTAGGGATTCCCCAGACACACTTTGAGAACAGCTGATAAAAAGCCACACTGTGGGAAGCACTAGAGATTATTATATCCTCTAGTCTTCTGAAACCTGGGGGATTCATTTATTTTGACTGAAACCCCCAATTTTAGGCAACTGTCTCTTCAAACACTGTAAGATATTAGTTACTATTTCCATTCATCTCCCTTTGATAACAGGCCCCTGTGTGAATTTAGAATCCCTTAAAGAACATCCATCTCCTAAATATACCTGCCTCGGGGCTTTGCATTTGTTCTTTTCTCTTCCAAACACCTACAAAAACTTCCTTCTTGCTTGCCAATGAGGGATGATGGTGATTCTCTTAGCTCACACTGAGTGCTTATGGGTGCCTGGCCCTGGGCTGAGTGCTTGATGTGCAAGGGCCTTGCAAGAGGTTAGTAAGCCTCAATCAAGGTCAAACAGGTATCCCTCATCTGTTCTTACATTTTCGTGTGAGTGATGGCCTATGTGTTTTGCTGCTGAAATGAAAAGAATATCCCTCAGTCTGGATTATTTCAAGCCCCTAGCTTAGAACTACAAGGAGTTAACAGATTCAATGCTTTGATGGTGCCCATGAAATACCTCTGCATATGTTGTGGGCCAGTGGTACTGACAGAATGCATAAAATAGAATCAAGTGAACTTGTTAATCTCTTATGTTAATATCCTGGGTTGTTGTTGTCTATAATATAATGTAATATATTGTCTGTGAAATAACTCTGATATGTGAGTTATAACGGTCTGTGATATAAAATGGTCTGTGAAATAACTCGATATGTGGATGTATGTATGTTCTTGTTTTTAAATTGTCTAATGTGAGTATAATAAGAGATGAACCAATTTCTTCCAGGCTCAATCCAACTAAGCCTTCATAAGGAAAGTCAAAGCCTGGTTTTATGATTGTATCTCTCAGGTAGGTGCAAAGATTTGCATTGTTCAGTGGATGTGAATTGGGGTCAGGGCGGGGGCCAAGCTCTAAAAGATAACGCTTTGTTCATATGACATCTCTGCAGTGGAGCTTCTCCTTCATAGCAATTTCTTCCATCTTAGAAATTATCCTTTTGGGTCTGGTTATTCCTTCAGTAAGAGTTTATGGCCGAATGCTTACCCTGCATCAATCACTATGATGGACATAGAGATACAGGATGAGTATCCCTCATCTAAAATGCATTAGACCAGAAGTGTTTCAGATTTCAGATGTTTTGGATTTTGGAATATTTGCATATTTGGAATATACACTGGTTGAGCATCCCTAGTTCAAAAATCTGAAATTCACAATGCTCCAGTGAACATTTATTTTGAGTGTCCCATTGATATTTTTAAAATTTCAGATTTTGGAGCATTTTGGATATCAGATTTTTAGATTAGGTTTGTTCAACCTGTCCAATGGGTAACACACAAACTTGTTCAATGGAGGCAACCCCATTAAAAGATATATTTTTTGAAGGGAAATAGAAAAATAGCAAATAAAATAGTGACAAGTAAATAAGTGCTTTGAGGGATATTAACAAGGTGAGAGCAGTGATATGAAGTGTCAGCTTAAGATAGGTTGCTCATCAAAGGTCTCCGAGGAAATGACATTTAATGTGAAGTTTCAGAATAAGAAGAAACTAGACTTGTGGTTTAAAGCAACAGGGTCAGGTGAGGTCATCTTTGAGAAACAGTAAGGGGGACAGTTATTTGAAGTGAAGCTGGGAGCACGGTAGACCCTCAATGAGGTAAGGCTTCATTGGCCACGTTGAGGAGTTTGAGTTTTATACTAAGAGTTAGAGTAAATATACAGGGTTTTTTTGTGAAGGCATTGATGACCCTAATCTAGCAATAGTATACAAGTATATAAAATAATGGGTGTACAAGTACACAAGATAATCTAGGAATAGATTAGGGTAATCTAGCCTGATTTATATTTTAAGAAAATTACTCAAGCTGTTATGTTAAGAATTGATGGGAGGAATGAAGACTGGGAGAGGAGAGTTCAACCAGAAAGCTTTTTGGGTCCAAGATGGTGGTTTTAAGCAGGAGGATAGCAGTGGAGGTGGTGAGAAATAGAGAGATTTCAGATATATTTTGGAGCTACAGTTAATAAATTGCTGATAGCTGGAAGCAATAGGTAAAGGAAGAAGAATGAAATCAGTCTCCTAGGTTTCTGTCTTTTGCAACGAGATGGATGGTGTTTGTTGCCCATTAGAGAGATAAGGAAGCCTCAGAGTGGGAGGAATATGTGGGTCAAGCAGGAACTACAGTTTACTTAATATTTTAACTTTCAATGTCTGTGCACATCCAAGTTTTGATGAGAACTTGGAGTAACTGGGCAATTTTCCAGGAAAATACAGTTTAATAAAATGGACTTCTAAATAGATGGGAAACCTTAGCAGAAAAATCTTCATAGAAGAGAGACAAAGTTGTCAAAGAAATACCCTACAAACATGCATATGATCCAGATTACATCACAGAGGAATTCTACTAGCTTTTTAAAAGAAGGATAGTGTTAGTGCTGTTCAAACATTCTAGCACATAGAAGAATAAAAATTTCCTAATTTTTAAATCAATCTTGTTACAATATCAAAATGCAACAAAAATTGCAAAGAGAGGTACAGAACAATCTCACTTGAAATAATCACTCTAGGCCAGGCGTGGTGCCTCATGCCTGTAATCCTAGCTCTTTGGGAGGCTGATGCAGGTGGATCACCGAAGATCAAGAGTTCGAGACCAGCCTGGCCAACATGGTGAAACTTCATCTTTACTAAAAATAAAAAAATTAGCCAGGCATGGTGGTGGGCAGGCACCTGTTATCCAAGCTACTCAGGAGGCTGAGGCAGGAGAATTGTTTGAACCCAGAAGGCAGAGGTTGCAGTGAGCTGAGATCATGCCACTGCACTCCAGCCTGGGCAACAGAGCAGGACTCCATCTCAAAAATAATGATAATAATGATAATAACCATGCCAAAATTCTAAATAAAATGTTGGCAAACAGAATTTAGCAGGATATTAAAGGAATAGTATGTCATGACCAAGTGAGATTTCGTCCAGGAATGCAAAGATGGTTTGATATTAGGGAATCTAGTAATACATTAATTACTAATAGATCTAGTGAGAAAAATCATTATGGTTGTCTTTATTTCCAAAAGCATTTGAAAATTCTACATCTGTTTTTGAATTTGCATAAAATCTAACAAAATAGTAGTAACTAGTTACTCTGTAGTATGATAAATCTCAGTCCAAAAGCCAGTATTCTGCTTAATCATGAAATTCTAAATGTATTATTGTAAAATCAGGACCAACGGGTGGGAGATAGAATAACATAAAGATGTCAATTTCCCTAAATTAGTAAAGGAATTAAATCTACCACTTTCAAAGCCCCAGCAGGGTTATTTTTTGAAACCTGACCAACTGAGTCTAATGTATAAGGACAAGGAGAGGACAAAAAGTAGATAGAACATGATTGAAAAACAAATCAGAAAAAAAGTATTGGTACAAGTCCAAAGCAATTAGAAGTGGGTGAAAGGCCAGGAAGATGTGGTCAGAATGTGGGATGTTGAGAATCAAGACGTCTGTGATGACTGTAGGTTGGGTGCACATAGCTGTGGTGGCACTGAAGAAACTACTAGAGAAGGGAAGGAGTTGAAGAACCAAGAAGTCAGAGCTTGAAAGCAGAGACTTCATGACGGTACTGTAATTACTGCTAACCTGATAGAAACCAGGGCCCAATGGACAAAGGGGCCAGAAGGCTGATAGTAGAATGCAAATTGATGACATAAACATCAGCAGGGAGGTATCTATGAGAGTCAGAGTCATGCCCTCGTGTGGCAGTGGGGAGCAAGGAGAATGCTACCCCTCTGCCTGGCCAGGAAGTCATGGAGTATCAGAGGAAAAAAAAGCTTTTAGTTGAGTCAGGGTGTCGGGGAGGTGGTACCTTCAGAAACCAGCCATGTTTTAGTTAAAGAGGAGAGGAAATATTTTCTTCTAGAAGAGGCTGAGGATATTTTTTTGCTGCTGACAGCTTGAATTGTAGGGGCAGAAGAGGAAGACCTCAGGGAGTGGGGAAGGCAGGGAAGAGCTGTAGATAGACTGGGTTCAGGAGGACATGTACACACAGCATCAGGTGAGGGCATGGGTGGTGATGACTGTCTTTCAGCAGCTACTAAAGCAAGGGGATCTGAGACCAATGGAACTGACTCTGAGGTTTTCAAAGGAGGGAGTTTATAGTTATTGCTGAGAGCCCTCTGCTTTGCTGATGGTCCATCAGCTCATGGTGCTACCACTTCATGAGTTTTCTGGCATAGTCGTGGAGGCTCGCAGAGTAAATAAGGATGGAATGTGTGAGACAACCACCGACTATTCTGTTCTTGGATACAGTCTATTTAAGGATAGCAACCCTCTTACCCAGCTGGATTCTTTGAATATTATTTTGTTCATTCCCACAGCATTTAATAACAGACCTTTTTATACAGATAGCAACTTGGGGATTTCCTTCAATTTAGAGGTCTAAAGTAGATTTTGTAAGCAGACTCCATATCCAAGTATATTTTTATAAGGATGTAATTCCATTTACCTTGAAGAGTATAGTAATTATTTTTGCAGAACATGGATTTGGTTTAATTTTAACTTGAGAGTAAATGAAATAGATGGATTTTTTTTTTTAAACTGCTTTCATGTCCAAGACTGTGCTTTGTTATTTTTGACCTGATAATTCCACTTCTAAGAAATTATCTTAAAGATCAAATTGGACATGTACAAAGATATGTGCAATAATATATATTACAAACTTGATCATAATAGGGAGATAATGGAAAGTGCCTAGATGCTCAGCTAAATATAGTCATATGATATGCCAGGTAGCCATTACAAAGAAAGATTTAGATGATACTGACTTGAGAAAATGTTTAACAGTAAGTGAAAAATCGCAAAGTAGCATATATGACATGGTCCCACTTATATGAAATGTTATGAGAGTATGCGTATGCTCATTACTCAATAAACAGCTAAGTCTTTTGGGTGCCAGGGACTGTCTTAGATGCGAGGGTAGAATAATATCCACAAGGTCCCTGACCTCATGGTGTATGTACTATAGGGTTGAGTGGTGGTAATTAAGGAAACAGATGAGGATTCATGCCAGTGCTAAGAAGGAAAACACTGTGGATACCAGAAAGGCTCACAGCATGGGAGGATGAAAGGTCCAGTGGAACCTCTCTCAGGAGTTGACATTTGAGGTGAAATCTGAAGGCTGAGGAAGTCCATTTCAGAGGTCATGGCCCAGGCAGATGTTCTGAGGTTAAGTATATTAATATACTAATATACTTAGTATAGTCTAAGAATTTAGGGAGAGCCCAGTAGAAGGAGCAAGGGCAGAGTACATAAGATGAAGTTAGGAGGGATATGGGTGGGGATGGTAGGGTAACTCAGGACCTTATAGGCCATGCCCATGGTAAGGAGTTTGGATTTTATTCCAATTGCAATTAGTGGGTAATAGTCAAAGGGCTATTTTCAAAGGCATGTGTGTTTTGGAGTGAAGAATTGGATGATGTGGGCAGTAGAGAAGGATCTGGAAGGATTGCTGATGGCTTGGATGTGACAGGTGGGAAAAGGCAGGATCAAGGACAACTTCTAGGTTTGGGGCTTGAGCAACTGGGTGAAAACCGGTGTCACTTAGGGAGGTGGAGGAGATTGGGGAAGGTCCGGTTGATTGACTGGAGGGGGATGAGGACTGATATGAAAGAGATTCAGGACATACATTCCATATGTGGTTTCAGCATCTGAATGGCACTGTCATGTGGGTTCCTGGATATCTGAGACTGAAGCTCATGGCTGGGGGCTGGACATAGACTGAATGAGTTGACCTAGGGACTCAGTATAGAGAGGACAACATTCCTGGGCTACTCCAGTGTGTTGAAGTCAGGTAGGGGAGTTGAAGCCCGCAAAAGAGGATGAGAAGGAATGACTAATGAGATAACCCGGCTGTGGGAGGGCGGTTACGGCAGACAAGAATTTGCATGTATTTATGTAATTGCATGTGAAGTAAGAGGTTGAGATTCTAAATGGATGTTCTAGAAATGTCAGCTGGGTTTATTTCTGTGTGGTGATATTTAAAGTAAATTTAATTTCTATCTTAGGCCGTTCTGTGTTTTTACAACTTATCGAAAGGAATTACTTTTGTGTAATAAACTCAAACAACATAGAAGTTTATAAGGAGCTAATTTTTTTTCCCTCTCTCCGGCCTTTTCTCTTATCCATGATCCAGAGATAACCACCACTTGAAAGTTGGGAGTATATTCCTCCAAAGGCTTATTCTGATGCTTACACAAGAATGTACATACGTATTTACACATGTATACGTGTATGATTTTGTTTTTGTTTTAAGATTGAGTTTGGCTCTTCTTGCCCAGGCTAGAGCGCAATGGCGCAATCTCAGCTCATTGCAACTTCCTCCTTCCAGGTTCAAGCGATTTTCCTGCCTCAGCCTCCTGAGTATGTGGGATTACAGGCACCTCCTACCCACACCTGGCGAAGTTTTTGTATTTTTAGTAGAGACAGGGTTTCTCCATGTTGGCCAGGCTGGTCTCAAACTCCTGACCTCTGGTGATCCACCCACCCCAGCCTCCCAAAGTGCTGGAATTACAGGCGTGAGCCACTGCACCTGGTCTATATATATGTTTTAGTGATGGGCTAAATATATATTCTTTGTTCACTCAGCAGTAAAAATAGGACTCACCTCTAAGGCAGCAATATAGATCTTGTTTTTTTTAATAACTGCAAAATAGTTTATAAACACCCTATAACTTATACATTGTTTTCCCTATGATGAACAGCCAGGTTATTTTTAATTATTATTAAAAAACTTATAGTGAATATCTTTGTATACCTATCTTGAATTAATTACATTACAGAGGAAAAAAGCTGTTTTCTTTTGACAAAACAGCAATAACAACAAATCTTCAAATCAAAATAGGACTAAAAGAGGATATTAAAAAGAGACTAATCTGGGCTAAGAATATTGGAATAATTCCCAGCTCCAATAGAGAATTAGATTAAATGTGAATTAAATGTGCATCTTATATTTGGTCACATGTGACAGCAGTTGGACTCTGGCAGCTAAGACAAATAGGGCTTTTATTTTTTTCCCTGTGAAGAGCAACAAGGTGGTCAAGGGCTGGTGGTATAGCAGCTTTAGTCATTAGAGCCCTGGGTTCTTTGAGGGTTTTGCTTGACCCCTCTTTGTGTGACTTGGGATTTGATGGGATTTTGTAATCACAGCATGGCTGTTCTACCTCTAGGTATCTTTTCTATACCCCAGGCAGGAAGAAGGGGTTGAGTAAAAGTAAAAGGTAAAAGATGTGTACCAACACCCTCCCTCTTTTCATTTTTTAGTTATCTAGTTTATTTTGAGATGAGGCCTTGCTGTGTTGCCCAGGCTGATCTTGAACTCCTGCGCTCAAGTGATCCTCCTGCCTCAGCCTCCCCAAATGCTGGCATTGTAGGTGTCTGCCACCATGCCCAGCTCCCTCCCCACTTTTTTAAATCGGGGAAACAGTTTTCCTGGAAGCCCAAGCTGATATGTTTTTTGTCTGCATCTTAGTGGCCAGAACTAGATCACATGGCTCACCCTCGTTACTAGGGAATCTGGAGAGGTGAAAATTTGACTGAGTGTGTCACAGCATTCCCCAAAAGTGGGGGCTTCTGTTAATAAGGAAACAGGGGAGGACAGGTGTTGGATAGGTAACTAGAAATGTCTGTCATGCCTGAATTAAACTACACATGCCACACACAGAAAAAAATGGAGAAATAACTTACATTGCACAGGTGATTCTGCCATTCTTCTCAATAGGCATGTGCCCTGAAGTGTAGGTGTGATGGAAGAATCTGTTCCTTCAGTTGATATCAGCTCCTACCAACCTCTTATTTATGGACATCTGATTGGGCTGATAAGCAGGGCACGGTGGCTCATGCCTGTAATCACAGCACTTTGGGAGGCTGAGGTGGGCGGATCACCTGAGGTCAGGAGTTTGAGACCAGCCTGGACAATGTGGCGAAACCCCGTCTCTACTAAAAATATAAAAGCTAGCTGGATGTGGTGGTGCACACCTGGAATTCCAGCTACTTGGGAGGCTGAGGCAGGAGAATTGCTTGAACTGGGAGGCAGAGGTTGCAGTAAGCCAAGATCATGCCACTGCACTCCAGCCTTGGCAACAAAGTGAGACTCCATCTTAAAGTAATTATAATGATAATAATTGGGCTGATTGCCAATCTGGTTACTAACAACATGCAGTTTTCCTAGTGTGGCCCCTAACGCCAGGCCACCCACTTCGTCTGATGCTGTAACAAAGAAAGAGCTGTCTTATCTCCAGCATCCAGCAAAATCACCTGCTATAGTAGACTATCGAGAGATGGCATGTACATCTTCAGAGTGGCATGTGTTGAAGAGATTTCTGAGGATAACCAGGCAGTTTCCACTGAGGACACTGATATGTAAGATGCTTGGCAACCATGTGAGATGCTTCACTGAATACCTGAGTTAGTGATGTGGAGGATAAAAAGGAGTGATGCTCATATTGGCTCACAGGGTTCTTAGGGACCAAGAGGCGGACAGTTCCGCCTTGAGTAATTACTGCTCTCCTTTTCCTTTTCTGCCAGCCTGGGCCACCTGCAGAGGAAGATAAAGAGCAAGGTTGCCGTTGGCTTGGGCCACGTTAGCCAGACTTCGGTGCTTGGCATGCATTCGGTGCTCAGTATGCATTCAAACTCCTCCACTCCAAATAGCATCCCTGGGACCTGCCGAGTTCAGATGGAAAATATGTTGGTAGTTTGCAATTGTGTTATTATCCATGTGTTCATAAAAATTAACCTTTTGTATTAAAATTTGGTCAGATAGTATTAATAGAATGTTCAAGGTGTTAAACAACTTGGAGCGGTGTTGCTTTTTTAATAATTATAAAAGTAAAATGGACTTTTTTTGTTGGAGAAGTGTCTTCAAGTTTTTTGTATCTCCAAGAGGTACATTAAACTGTGTATACAGGAGAAATTTGAGTTGAAGATGATGAAAATAGCACAGGTGAAAATGGTGGTTTTACTTTTTTATTTATTTTTTATTTTCTAGAGTCAGGGTCTTGCTCTGTAGCCCAGGCTGGAGTGCAGTGGTAAGATCCTAGTTCACTGCTGCCTCCAGCATCTGGACTTAAGTGATCCTCCTGCCTTAGCCTCCTGAGTAGCTGGGACTACACGTGTGCACCACCACACCATACCCTAGTTTCTGATTTTTTTTTTGTAGAAACAGTCGTCTTATGTTGCCCAGGCTGATCTCAAACCCCTGGGCTCAAGTGATCCTTCCACCTCAGCCTCCCAAAGTGCTGGGATTCCTGGCATGAGCCACCATGCCCAGCCTGTGGTATGCTTTGAAAATAAACTTTTTAGGAGGTCTCATTTGATGTGCAAATATTCTCATTTCTCCAGCACTTCAACCAAAGTGTTACCTTTAGCAGAGGAGAAATATTCACCACATGGTTATGAATTACTAAATGATGAAGTTTGAGGGCATGCAGTTGCACAAACAGTTAAGCGTTTGAATTTGTTTTGGAAAAATGAAGCCTACATAATTTAAGGCCATCTACAAAGTAACTTTGTTCATGACTGGATAAGTGAAGTGAAAGACTGCAGACTGAATACTTTATTCATGATGTAATAAAACTTAGTTTCATTATGTAGGTTATTTGTAGTTTATATTGCCTAAAACAATGTTTATAATTTCAATTTTGCCATCTTTTTTCTTTATAATTTTTTTTTTTGAGACAGATTCTCACCCTGTTGCCAGGCTGGAGTACAGTGGTACCATCTCGGCTCACTGCAACCTCCACCTCCCAGGTTCAAGTGATTCTCCTGCCTCAGCCTCCCGAGTAGCTGGGATTACAGCCACGCACCACCGTGCCCAGCTAATTTTTGTGCTTTTAGTAGAGACGGTGTTTCACCATGTTGGCTAGGATGGCCCTGATCACTTTGACTTTGTGATCTACCACTTTGGCCTCCCAAAGTGCTGGGATTACAGGCGTTGAGCCACCACGCCCAGCCAAGAGCACTTATTTTTTAAATCAAAAAACATGAATGAGGTTAACTAATTTCATTTCATTTAGGTATATCCAGTTCAGACCTCACAGTTTCTTGTGACCTGGGAGTATATGGATTTCAGTGCCATTACATGGACTGTCTTCATCGAAGTACATCTGAAGAATTTATGACTTTCAGTACCTAGTGAGCATATATCTGAGCACTGTTCTCAACAACTCCTTGAGTTAGCTGACATGGAGGATGGTAGGATGGATAAGACACTATCTTAGCTGGGAAGAAATTAGTCTAGAGAGGATAGTAAGACACCCAGATCACTGTAAATCAAGGCTGTATGTGACAAGTGTTAAAATGAAGTGTAAAGTGAGTGCCATCAGAGTTAGGAGGAGGGAGAAGTCATTTTTGTTGGGGTGAGCAGGATGGCTTCCTGGAGGAGGGGTATCACTTGGAGTAGATCTTGAAGGATGAAGGAGGTTTTTTCTAGGATTAGGAAAGAGGTGCTATCATGAAAATGAGAAGAGAGGAAGAAAAATACAGAATTTATTTGAGGCCATAATACTATGGAGTATTGGTGAGAATTAAATTTGGCTAGGCCCAGATTAAAGTGTCTTTGCCAGCTTGAGTAGGACTTTATTCTGTAGGTGAGAAGAAGCCACTGAAGACATCAGGAACACAGTGGTTTGGGAGACTAATCTGGTAGCAGTATGAAGGCTGCATTCAAGACACTGGGGTAGGTTATGGTTGCAGTAAGGCTTCAACTAGAATAGTAGGACTGAGAATGAAAGAGGGGACAGAGATTTGAGAGGCCATGGCAGGTGTAAGACGTAAAGAGCTGATTTTGAGGATGGGTTGATGGAAATTGCAAAAACAATGAGCTTGAGATATTCGGACATCTCTTTGAAAATACTCACCAGAGAGGCTCTACTCAACATTGTCCTCTTCAGCGAATCCTTACTGGGCACTTCCTGTGTGCCATGTGCTGTGCTAGGTGCTGAGGATTCCATGTGATTTTGCCCCTGCCTGCAAGGAGTGGCAGTCTGATGGGAAGACAGACATCAGTCCAGCAATTACACAAAGAAACGTGAAAACAGCCTGGGTAGTGTGTGAGCTGCCCTGGCCTGGAAAGGCAGGGTGGCGTGGCAGCATGCGGGAATGGATGCCCTTTTCCAGGCAGCACGGAGAGAGGGCTGGACCAGGAGGCATCCTGGAGATGCTGACAGCCAGCTCTTGGGGAATAAGAGCAGCATCAGCTTCCTCACTCTGACCCTGGGGACTAAGCCGGTCTTGGCCTGTTCGCAGCTCTGCATCCAGGCGCCCTGCCTTTTTGACTCACTCGTAGCAGGGAACAGCCCAATAGCTACCCCAGCAGACTCTTGCCATCTGTGGCTTAGCCTCATTTGTCATTTTGGGTGTTCCTCTGTGCTCTGACCTTCCATCCTCTGAGCCACGCCCCCTGGGATTTGCTTTGCCCTCAGGCAGCAGATGAACTCCTGGCTTTTGCACTGGTAACTTCAGCCGACCAGGCCTGTGGAACCACCCTCCCCTCCTGACTCCTTCCCCATCCTTCTTCCTGTGACAAAGACCGAGGCCAATTTTTTGCAAGATTTGGGGCTCTGACTGCGTTCAGGGGGATTTGTTAGAGGCCATAGATGATGATAGGGAAGTGTCATCTTTTCTTTTCTGGATCATCATTCAGTTTCAGTTGAAATCTATGGTTTTTAACATTTTTAAAGTTTTAAATTCAGGAGGTGTATGTGTAGATTTGTTACAAGGGTATATTGTGTGATGCTGAGGTTTAGGCTTCTGTTGACCCTGTCATCCAAATAGCACAGTACCCAATGGGAAGGCTTTCAATCCCCCTACCCCTGCCTTTTGGAGTCCCCAGTGTCAACTCTTCCCCTTTATGGGCATGTGTATCCAAGGTTTAGCTCCCACTTATAAGTGAGAATATGTGGTATTTGGTTTTCTGTTCCTGCATTAATTTGCTTAGGATAATGGCCTCCAGCTGTTTCCATGTTGCTACAAAAGACATGATTTCATTCTTTTTTATGGCTGTGTAGTATTCCATGGTGTATATATACCACATTTTCTTTATCCAATCTACCATTGATGAGCATCTGGGTTGATCCCGTGTCTTTGCTATTGTGGCTAGTGCTGGATAAACATACGAATGATGGTATCTTTTGGATAGAGCAATTTATTTTCCTTTGGGGAGATACTGAGTAGTGGGCTTGCCAGGTTGAATGGTAATTCAGGTTTTCGTTCTTTGAGAAGTCTCCAAACTGCTTTCCACAGGGGCTGAACTAATTTACATTCCCAACAACAGTGTGTAAATGTTCCCTTTTCTCTGCAGCCTCACCAGCATTGTTCTGCAAGTTTTTCTCTGTGGTGACAAAGGCACCTGAGGCTTGCCCTGTCCCTGCCCCATGAGCTGAGCAAGGGGCCGGCTTCTTATTGCTTCCTCTTCTTCCACCTCAGATGCAGTCACTCAAATTCTCCGGAAAGTATTCAACACACACACCCCTTAGCTCCTCCTCCCTTTCGGCAACTACTGTAACTGTTCCTTCCCATCCCCAGTTCTTAGGAAGAATTTTCATATGGCTTGCTTGAACATTTTTTTTCCTTTGATTTCCCATTCGTTCTAAAGCCCCCTGCAATTTGCCAGCTGCCTCCCAGGGACTTTTCTTTTCCCTTTCCCTAGCTGCTCACCTTGCTGCCTTGCAGAATTTTACTCTGTTTAAATATTCTCTTTTCCTTGGCTTTTAAACACTACTTTCTTTGAAGTCTATTTGAATTATTCACCCATCAAAACTAACCTCAGGCATTACCTCTTTTAGGGATGTTTCTCTGGCAACTTTTTTTTTTTTTTTTTTTTTTGAGATGGAGTCTTGCTCTGTTGCCCAGGCTGGAGTGCAGCGTCGTAATCTCTGCCTCCTGGATTCAAGCAATTCTCTTGCCTCAGCCTGCTGAGTAACTGGGATTACAGGTGTGTGCCACCACGCCTGGCTAATTTTTGTATTTTTGGTAGAGTCAAGATTTCACCATGTTGACCAGGCTGGTCTTGAACTCCTGATCTCAGGTGATCTGCCCACCTTGGCCTCCCAAAGTGCTGGGATTACAGGTATGAGCCACTGTACCCGGCCTCAATATTTATTTTATAACCAAACATTGATCTACTTTACTAGACAGTGAACTCTGAGGACAGATATTTCATCTGGATAATTCTGTATCCCTACTATACATAGCACTGGACAAGATTTGATGAATTCTTCAACTGAATATAACCATTTCCAGAGTTTATCAAACTCCATTGTTCTAAGCTAGCTTTAAAAGAATAGAAGCTGGTTCTACATGAACTATCTTATGTAGAATGCTTCAATCTTTCAGAGAAATCTGCAACATCTATCATGTTTCTAGGGCCACTACCGATATATCTGTGTTTATCTCCCTCTAAGTTTATCATATGGGCCCAGGCAAAATGTATAGACTTTCTCCTTTTTTTGTTTAATGTGTAGGCAACACAAATTCAAATGCCTTCAGGGGCCAGCCAGGTTAATAGGCTGAATAAAAAGGATGAGTGGGCTGGGTGTGGTGGTTTAACACCAATAATCCTAGCACTTTGGGAGGCTAAGGCAGGCAGATCACCTGAGATCAGGAGTTCAAGACCAGCCTGGCCAACATGGTGAAACCCTGTCTCTACTGAAAAAAAAAAATTAGCTGGGAGTGGTGGTACATGCCTGTAATCCCAGCTACTTGGGAGGCTGAGGCAGGAGAATTGCTTGATCCCAGGTGGTAGAGGTTACAGTGAGCTGAGGTCATGCTACTGCACTCCAGCCTGGGCAACAGAGTGAGGCTGTTTCAAAAAAAAAAGATGAGTGATGGAGTGATGGTGATTGTGGCAAATACAAGAGAAAATGCCCATCTGAAGGAGTCCAGGTAGCCATAGACTATGGCACATGCAGCATCAAGGGTTGTGTGACAAGCTTCACCTTCCTCAGCCTACCAAATGTGATTTGGTCACAGACACTTTCAGAGCAGGCTCCTGGGGGGTTGCTCACAAGATCCACAATGAACTTGTTATAGGTAAATTTTCAGTGCCACAAAAGAAATAGCACTTGAATATAAATTTCCTCAGCAAGGCAATTTACTTCTATAGAAGGGTGCGGCTCACAGATATAACAATGGTGAGCACACACCTGGACAAGGGATGGGAAGGAGTTCTTATTCCTGATGGAGGTAGCCCCTACTGCTATGTTGTTCCCCTGTTGGCTAGGGTTAGACCACACAGTCTAGGCTAATTCTGATTGGCTATTTTAGAGCAGGGGTATGAGCTGGAGTGGCAGAGTGGGTAGTTTGGCAGGAAGGATAGCTATGAGACAGGTCAGAGCAGGTAACCAGGGGTAACTCAGATCAAAGCAGGTGAGCAGGGCAGGTGACCAGAGGAGGTGACCAGGACAAGTCAGGATAGAGCAGGGGACCGGGGAAACAGATGTGAACTACTGATTAGAACTGGTAGAAAAGGTTGTTTACTGAAACTATAAGGAAGTTAAACTTTAAAATGGAGAATTAAAGAGTAAGAGAGCTGAACATAACTGACATACTGATTCTTTGAAGACGAACTTGGAGTTCACTATATCTAACAACTGAATTTACCAGTTGCTCAATGGGGGTCTGGATTACAGATTTCCTTGTCCTCCCATTGTTATTCCAGTGTCTGCAGTGCAATTTAAGATGGAAAAATGACCTACAAATCAATAGTTTTCAGTCTTTTTCCCCTTACGACTCAAAGTCATGTTTTACTGAAGGTCAAGGAATCCTGAGATGACTAGGGTTAGTCTCCTAGGAGTGATTCTTTCCTTGCATGCCCTGGAGAGAAACTCTTCCTTAAATATGTGAATGTAATTTGTCTTGGAAGAAAGCCTGCGGTAACAAAAACACATGCTGAATTTTTTCTTTACGTGAAGGAATTAAGAGGGTTATGTATGTGAACACTTGTTGTGTAAGCAGTTCTTTTAGTTTGTGACAACAGTTATTAGGCTTGCCGGAGAGACAGAGGATTTCTCTCTTATTTTTAAACACAAAGTTTTCTTAAGTTTTACCCACCATTTTAAATAACAAAGAGAAGCCTCCTGTTTAAATAGTAGCCTCCCACCCCAAACTCTAGCCCCCATTCAGATAGTTAAAAGTCTTCTCTCATTCCCTCTTCCCCTTCTGCCCTTCCCGGAAATCTATCTTGTCCCACCTGTCACTATCCAGCAATTTAAGCAACTTTGTGATCAGACTTTGAGCACATTTTTTGTAGAGTTCTTTAGGACCTGTGTCTCATTATACTCGGTATCACGTTCAAAACTGTACTCTCTACACTGACAAAATGCCAACCTGTGGTCCTGCCCCTTGCCTCAACTCTCCCAGGCATCCTCACCGTCAGGCCTCTCACCTACGTCTCCTCCCGAGCTGAGCTAACCACCTCTCTACCAGTGCAGGTGCTCTGTGAAGGGCAGTCCCGGGTTTCAGGGCATTGCACAGTGTCGTTTCTCTTCAAATCTAGAGCTCCTCTCCAGGTGGTTTTATAGAGCAATTTATTAGTTTATTATCACCTTTATATCCTCTGCTAATCTTAACTTTTTCTTCTGATTGGCTACTTTTTGAAATAGCTTAATCTGGTATATGAGTACAAAGTAATGGTAATGATATAATAACCCATTGCTCACTGAAATAAGAATGTCTAAAATTCATTGCTAAAATAATGCCTTATTGTAAAAATAGCCCCCAAGTGATAGGTCATTTGGAATTTACCATGCAGGCATACATTTTAACTTCTTTGAACCAAATAAAACCTGCAACATGCATTTAGTGTAAAAATCAATTTATTATACAACAATCATAGAGAATGCTTTATATCTACAAAGAAAAATGGCTTCTCCAGCCTCCCTTGTCCACTCCATTCATGATACTATGTTCTTAAGATATAATTACTTTCAAAGGAACACCAAGTGACACCCATATTTTCCAAATAAGTGAGCCCCAAGAAACATTCACAAAACAATATGGAAATATTGAAAAGAACTGAAATGGACTCTTACATACAAAATGCTATTCTGCTCATCAGAGTAAATACTGTTTTGCCTTAAAAGAAAAAAATATTTTTCTAATGTAGGGGTGAGGACTTTACCCTGCAACATAACTAGTTTAATATATAATTTCGATGGCTTGAAAATTTAATTCCATTAACATTCCATTTTGTTAATTTTAAAAACTGAGGGAATAACTGATATGCTTTACAGTATTTAAGTTTTAATTCCTATGGGTAACAGGAAATTGAGAGAAAACATTTTCCATTTTTTTCTTTAATAGGTTATAGAAATATTAATTTTTCAGTAGTTTTAGAAATACATTAAAATAAGCATTTTGGTTTTTTGACGTTTACAACACTTAACAGGTTAAAATTTTACCTGATTTATTTTTTTTGTGGCTGAGATTTCATAACTCTATTTTTTTAATTAGCCCTTGAGTGGTTTAAGGCTATATGTGTTTTATGAAGCTTCTCTTGAATTAAAGACCAAATTGGAAATATGCATCCTGAATGAAACCTGTCTCTAATCCCTGGCATTGGTTTGAAAGTATAAACCACATTTTTCACTTTGATCAGAGAGGTTTCAAGCTGCCTTGAACTTAATGTTGCTTGACTTTGTCTGCTAAAGGACAATCCCTCCTTGCCATACAGATATGAAGCCCATGGAAACATCCAAAGTGGCAGGTATGCTGTGCAGTGAGACCTCAGGGCCTCACTGGGAAGTATGAATGTGATGACCAGCAAGCATGTTAGACCAGCCTGCTTTTCTCTAAGTCTCATTTTCACCTGGAACGTACTTTGGTAAGAGATTTTAACCTCTGTTTGAGACCTAAACTGAACTAGGGTCCAGTTTCTCCAAGCGGCTTTCTCCTTGGTCAAACTTGTGTTTTGTCATAGAGGAGCCGTAACAGTCATGCTTGAAGCTAGCCCTTGTTTTAAAATGAATTGCTGGCAGAGAACCAGACAGTGAGTACAGTTATAAGGTGATGCAAGACGGAAGTGGTGATGAAGCACCCTAGACAAGTGAGTTTCAGAAAATGACTTAAGAGAGATAAATGGAAGAGGAAGGGGCATTAGACAGGAGACATCTGTTCAACAGAAATGGGTCGGATGCACAGAAGGGAAGGACACAGGTGCAGTGCATCACCCTCAAGATGATCCTAAGCATTAGGCACCTTCAAAAAATATGCCCAAATCCTCAGAAGGGTAGTTTACATAAAGTAAAAGTACAATTTTTTTTAACAGGGAAAAATTTTAAACTAGAGCTTATTGGGGAAAAAAAGCAGAAAGAGACAGAAAGGCACGCTGGACGGTAACGAGTGGGGAGAGTGGTGGAAATGCCTTTCTGGTGCGTGTGTATTTGATGTCAGTGTCAGGACCCAAAAACTTATTTAAAAAATTAATCTTCAAAAAAATCTTTAGAAAATATTCTTTGTTTCCATTTCTGGTAGAGTTTAGTAGTAACAGTCCTGCACTTAGGGGGAAAGAAAATGCTCACTAGTACTTTTGTCTGCTTTTGTGCTTGCTTCTCAGTAGAGACTGGATATACCTGAGCAGGGAATGGGAGTGCTGAGTTTGCCAAACCGGCATTTTTTATCGTGGCTCATTATCAGCCCATGGCTTAGTGCTGGAATCTTTCCAAGCTACTCCATCTTTTTCCTCCCAGTTTCAAAAACTTAAATAACCTGCAAAGAGTGACAACAGGTATCTGCGGTCATAGTCACAAGTATAGACTGACAAAAAAGAGTTGACAACTTCAGTGCCTATTTTGCCCCCATCACTCCACTAGTTCTGATTTATACATATTCTAGTGGCATGTATGTTCAAAGATTTTAAAGTGGACTCCAGTCCTTGCTCAGAAGGGAAATGGGCAGCCAGAGTTGTACTCTGCCCGTGGTGTAGAGCATGGCGTCTTTAGTAACCTAGGCTGTCTGGCACAGGAGGGAGACATGAACTGATGACTGATTAGGGAAACGGAGGAACAATCCTATCCAAAGCCCCTGAATTAGGAAAATATGGCAGAAGCATTTTTTTTCTCCTTAGAATAACTAATCTTTAAAATAAAATAAATATCAGTTTCATTACTGTATCACTGAGTTTAGAATCAGGAGAGGTTGTGGGCATTTGACAGACAAGACTCTGGCTTAGAGAAGGAAGTTTGGCTACATTTTTCTATCTTTCGTGTATGATCCCACGCTAATATTTTCTGGGGTCAACTGCTAAAGGAACAAATTATGCACTGGCAATTATTGCTTCATACAGATTAGAACATACCCTGTATTTAGAATATAATTAATGTTTTGTTTTAAACATTTTCATCTGAACAAAACTCTTTTTATTTGAAGACTTTCTGTGAGAAACAGTGCTCCACGTTTCCTGGCTGTGTATGCGTGTAAGGCGTTACAAGGACAGCTTCTGGCCGGAGGTTCAGTCTGTGGGAGGGAAGGAGGGAGGGAGAAGCTGCACCAGTTAGTTCTGAGGTCCTTGGAGGTCAGCATCACCTCAATGCTGATCAAAGCATTCAGTTAACAGATTAACCTAATAACAATATAGTACTAGATTCTGGGTACAAATGATTTATAAACTCAAAAGAAATTAGTTTATCCTAAAACATGTAACGTTCAATTCAGTCTTTGCTTTAAAACAAGCGAATCTGTGAGGCTAGTCTATGTGCTTTCTCTGTGACTCGTCTTTATTGTGCTTTCTTGTTCATCACGCCATTCGCGGCAGTGAAGTAGGCTTTGGAGAAACCATTCTTGACTTCTTTCCCTGCAGGTGGCTCTTGCAGATCTTTCTTCATTGGCTTTTTTCGGTATGTCTGTTGGATGTGTATATTTTGAAGAGAAAAAGGAAAAGATACTTTAATAACACCTTGTCTTTAACGTTCCATATAGTTAAAAACAGTATGTGATTCTGTTGGGTGCTGGATTTTCTAATAAGATTTCATGTTTGTAATATGATCATTTTAAAAACTCTGGTTAAAGACAAAAATAGGATAAAAACTAAGACAAATGCATGACTTTCATGATATATTAGAAGTCAGGATTTGTATATTCTGGAATTAGCATTCAATTTATTCTGCATTAGTTGCTCACTTAGAAAGATAAAACTTTTAAAAATAATTCAGGCCGGGCGTGGTGGCTCAAGCCTGTAATCCCAGCACTTTGGGAGGCCGAGGCGGGTGGATCATGAGGTCAACAGATCGAGACCATCCTGGTCAACACGGTGAAACCCCGTCTCTACTAAAACTACAAAAAAAAAATTAGCTGGGCATGGTGGCGTGTGCCTGTAATCCCAGCTACTCAGGAGGCTGAGGCAGGAGAATTGCCTGAACCCAGGAGGTGGAGGTTGCGGTGAGCCAAGATCGCGCCATTGCACTCCAGCCTGGGTAACAAGAGCGAAACTCCGACTCAAAAAAATAAATAAATAAATAAATAAATAATAATAATTCAAGTTAAAAAGTGCTGTTATTTAAAAAGTACCAATACCTGGGATTCTGGCTTGATCTAGATTTTGGCATAGCCTTCCTATTCTGACAAAATACCTGATACCT
>NW_016107358.1:4548611-4551458 GCF_001604975.1 Cebus imitator | reverse complement strand
TCACCTGACTCAGACTTTTTTTTTTAGTTGAATGGTTGACTCCGTCCCAGGTGTTCCAGTCACCTGTTTTAGGCGCCGGGATCTGTTTGATTTCCCTTGTGGCGACTCACTGCGCCGGCTGAAACAGCGGCGCTGAGATTCCCGGCATTGTTTTTGCCCAGGAATCTCCTGGCCTGGCTCCGTGTTCAGTCCCCTTTTTAATCAGATGAATGGGTGATCTGCCTTCCTGGGTCTCCAATCGCCAGCTAAAAGGGCACCGAGACCAGTGTATTTTGTACGGAGAACCGCTGCGCTAGGGCGACGGCAAAGTAGCCGCGCTAGCCAAAAGCGCTGTGCTGGCCAAAACAGCTGCACTGGTGACCCGTGGGGCTTCTCTGCCTGGGAATCTCCTGGTCTGTGGGCAATAAAAATCCGTCTGGAAATGCGGCATCCACTCACCCTCTGCGCTTTCACTGGGAGCTGCAATCCTGAGCTGTTCCTAGTTGGCCATCTTGGTTCGATCACCTACTTTATTTTTTTTTTTAAAGCAATAGTATTAAGAAGGGTCCAAACTTAAATTATATGCTTGACTTCAGAACTCAGACTCAGTTTGAACCAGCATGTAAGGCTACGGCTTTGAATACCATTACCTACCCTTGCTGGGACATACGCTTCTCTTCAGTCTTCTACACCATGCACCAAAATCACTCCCTTAGCTTTTCTTTAACAGTCAGTTTTTTTTGGGGGAGGGTGGGGGTAGTGGTTTGTGCACCCACGCATAGTTTTAACTGGTCCCATCATTGATTGTTTCTTTGGAAACCTTCAAAGGAAACCTTTATTTCTTATAAAAGACAAAGCCCAGTCCAATTTCAGAAATATGAGATCTGAGGGTGGATCCAAGATGGCCGATTAGGAGCAGCTCTGGATTGCAGTTCCCAGCAAGAGTGCAGAGGGTGAGTGGATGCCACATTTCCAGATCGATTTTTATTGCCCACAGACTAGGAGATTCCCAGGCTGGAGGAGCCCCACGGGTCACCAGCACAGCTGTTTTGGCCCGAGCAGCGGGTCTCCACACAAAATACACAGGTCCAGGTGCTGTTTTAGCTGGTGATTGGAGCTCCTGGGAGACAGTCACCCGTTCAACTGATAAAAAGGGGACTGAAACAGGGAGCCAGGCCAGGAGAGTCCCGGGCAAAAAAGCACCACAAATCTCCCACACGGCTGTTTCAGCCAGCGCAGTGGGTTGCCACACAGGAAATCACACAGATCCGGGTGCCTTTTCAACAGGCAACTGGAATGCCCGGGAGACAGAGTCACCTGTTCAACTGAAAAAAAGGGGAATGAAACAGGGAGCCAGGCCAGGAGATTCCTGAGCAAAAAAGTGCCACGAGTCCCCAGTGCAGCTGTTTCAGCCGGTGCAGAGGGTCTCTGCACAAAATCTCACACAAATCCGGGCACCTTTTCAAGTGGTGACTGGAACACCTGGGAGGCAGAGTCGCCCATTCAACTGAAAAAAGGGGACTGAAACAGGGAGCTAGGCCAGGAGATTCCCCGGTGAAAAGTGCCACGAGTCTCCAGCAGCTGTTTCAGCTGGTGCAGCGGGTTTACACTCAAGAAATCACACAAATCCGGGCACCATTTCAACTGGTGACTGGGACACCTGGGGGACAGAGTTGCCTGTCCAACTGAAAAAAAAAAAAAAAAAAAAAAGGGGGGGGGGAGTCTGAGGCAAGGAGCCAGGTGATCAGGCTCAGCCAGTCCCACCCTCACAAAAAACAGCAATCTGAAATGCTCCGGATTGAGTTTCACAGCAAGCACAGCTGAACCCCTGATGGTCCAGCTCTGTTGGGGAGGGGAGTCCGCAATTACTCAGTCTGCCATTACAGACGTGGGCCAACATTGCCCGAGACAGTTCTAACTATACCCCTATAAACAGGACTGCAGGGAAGTTCATATGGCAGCTGGGCAAAGCCTCTACAGGCAGACTGTGACTAGGCTGCTGCCTCGCTGGGCAGGGCAGCCCTGAAAAAAGGCAGCAGTATGACAGAAACTTATAAAGCCCTAACTTCCTGGGACAGAGCACCTTGGGGGAAAAAAAGAAGGCATTTGAGTTCTGCTGTAGCAGACTTAAACCTACCTACCCAGCAGCTCTGAATGAACAACAGAGCCCACAGCACAGCACTTGAGCTCCTAAAAAGGACAGATGTCTCCTCAAGCAGCTCTCTGACCCCCTTATATCCAAAGAGTCACCTCATAAAGGAGAGATCAGACTGACATCTGGCGGGTATCCTTCTGGAACAAAGACAGCAGAAGAAGAAACTGGCAGCAACCCTTACTGTTCTACGGCCACTGCAGGTGATCCCCAGGCAAGCAGGGCCTGGAGTGGACCTCAGCAGTCCTACAGCAGAGGGGCCTGGTAGAAGGAAAACGAAGAAACAGAAATAACTTCATCATCAATAAACTGGATGTCCAGAGACCCCAACTGAAAGTCAACAACTACAAAGACCAAAGGTAAATAAATCCACAAAGATGGGAAGAAACCAGGGCAAAAAGGATGAAAACACCCAAAACCAGAACGTCTCTCCTCCTCTTAAGGGATCACAACTTCTCACCAGCAAGGGAACAAGGCTGGATGGAGAATAAGTCTGAGGAACTGACAGGAACAGGCTTCAGAAGGTGGGTAATAAGAAAATTCTCTGAGCTAAAAGAATATGTTCTAACCCAATGTAAAGAAGCCAAGAACTTTGAAAAAAAGGTTTGACGAAATGCTAATGAGAATAAACAGCTTACAGAGGAATATAAATGAATTGGAGATGAAAAACATGAGAACTTCACAAAGCTTACACAAGTTTCAATACCCGAACTGAC